>NC_056448.1:32887960-32987960 GCF_018296145.1 Oncorhynchus tshawytscha
TAGACCACATGTGCGTCTCTCTCTCTCTCCCCGAGGTCCAGACAAACCATAATCCAAAGATAGGAACATGGTGATTAGAGGAAATAAATAAACACAGATTATTACTATAGTCTGTAATCCCACGGAGGTATTATGTAAGGTGCTGATAGTAGTTGTGTTTGCTCATGTGATGTTGTGTTTGTCTCGCTGCTGTTAACCTGCTGAGGTCTCATAGTCACAGCTTGATATATTTCATTTAATTTAAACCAGAATCAAAGTGTGCAAAACACACACATGATGTAGTTTTAACTTTCAAAACTGTCCAGATGTGAGAGAATAATACAGTTTTTGATAGAAAGAGTGAAGATAGATAGACATGAGAGAAAGAGTGAGGGGTGAAGATAGATAGACATGAGAGAAAGAGTGATGGGTGAAGATAGATAGACATGAGAGAAAGAGTGATGGGTGAAGATAGATAGACATGAGAGAAAGAGTGAGGGGTGAAAATAGATGAGAGAAAGAGTGAGGGGTGAAGATAGATGAGAGAAAGAGTGAGGGGTGAAGATAGATAGACATGAGAGAAAGAGTGAGGGGTGAAGATAGATAGACATGAGAGAAAGAGTGAGGGGTGAAGATAGATAGACATGAGAGAAAGAGTGAGGGGTGAAGATAGATAGACATGAGAGAAAGAGTGAGGGGTGAAGATAGATAGACATGAGAGAAAGAGTGATGGGTGAAGATAGATAGACATGAGAGAAAGAGTGAGGGGTGAAAATAGATGAGAGAAAGAGTGAGGGGTGAAGATAGATGAGAGAAAGAGTGAGGGGTGAAGATAGATGAGAGAAAGAGTGAGGGGTGAAGATAGATAGACATGAGAGAAAGAGTGAGGGGTGAAGATAGATGAGAGAAAGAGTGAGGGGTGAAGATAGATAGACATGAGAGAAAGAGTGAGGGGTGAAGATAGATGAGAGAAAGAGTGAGGGGTGAAGATAGATAGACATGAGAGAAAGAGTGAGGGGTGAAGATAGATGAGAGAAAGAGTGAGGGGTGAAGATAGATAGACATGAGAGAAAGAGTGAGGGGTGAAGATAGATAGACATGAGAGAAAGAGTGAGGGGTGAAGATAGATAGACATGAGAGAAAGAGTGAGGGGTGAAGATAGATAGACATGAGAGAAAGAGTGAGGGGTGAAGATAGATAGACATGAGAGAAAGAGTGAGGGGTGAAGATAGATGAGAGAAAGAGTGAGGGGTGAAGATAGATAGACATGAGAGAAAGAGTGAGGGGTGAAGATAGATAGACATGAGAGAAAGAGTGAGGGGTGAAGATAGATAGACATGAGAGAAAGAGTGAGGGGTGAAGATAGATAGACATGAGAGAAAGAGTGAGGGGTGACGATAGATAGACATGAGAGAAAGAGTGAGGGGTGAAGATAGATGAGAGAAAGAGTGAGGGGTGAAGATAGATGAGAGAAAGAGTGAGGGGTGAAGATAGATGAGAGAAAGAGTGAGGGGTGACGATAGATAGACATGAGAGAAAGAGTGAGGGGTGAAGATAGATAGACATGAGAGAAAGAGTGAGGGGTGAAGATAGATAAGAGAAAGAGTGAGGGGTGAAGATAGATAGACATGAGAGAAAGAGTGAGGGGTGAAGATAGATAGACATGAGAGAAAGAGTGATGGGTGAAGATAGATGAGAGAAAGAGTGAAGGGTGAAGATAGATAGACATGAGAGAAAGAGTGAGGGTTGAAGATAGATGAGAGAAAGAGTGAAGGGTGAAGATAGATAGATAGACATGAGAGAAAGAGTGAGGGGTGAAGATAGATGAGAGAAAGAGTGATGGGTGAAGATAGATGAGAGAAAGAGTGAGGGGTGAAGATAGATGAGAGAAAGAGTGAGGGGTGAAGATAGATAGACATGAGAGAAAGACTGAGGGGTGAAGATAGATAGACATGAGAGAAAGAGTGAGGGGTGAAGATAGATGAGAGAAAGAGTGAGGGGTGAAGATAGATGAGAGAAAGAGTGAGGGGTGACGATAGATAGACATGAGAGAAAGAGTGAGGGGTGAAGATAGATAGACATGAGAGAAAGAGTGAAGGGTGAAGATAGATGAGAGAAAGAGTGAGGGGTGAAGATAGATAGACATGAGAGAAAGAGTGAAAGGTGAAAATAGATAGACATGAGAGAAAGAGTGAAGGGTGAAGATAGATAGACATGAGAGAAAGAGTGAAAGGTGAAAATAGATAGACATGAGAGAAAGAGTGAAGGGTGAAGATAGATAGACATGAGAGAAAGAGTGATGGGTGAAGATAGATGAGAGAAAGAGTGAGGGGTGAAGATAGATAGACATGAGAGAAAGAGTGAGGGGTGAAGATAGATGAGAGAAAGAGTGAGGGGTGACGATAGATAGACATGAGAGAAAGAGTGAGGGGTGAAGATAGATAGACATGAGAGAAAGAGTGAGGGGTGAAGATAGATGAGAGAAAGAGTGAGGGGTGAAGATAGATAGACATGAGAGAAAGAGTGATGGGTGAAGATAGATGAGAGAAAGAGTGAGGGGTGAAGATAGATAGACATGAGAGAAAGAGTGAGGGGTGAAGATAGATGAGAGAAAGAGTGAGGGGTGACGATAGATAGACATGAGAGAAAGAGTGAGGGGTGAAAATAGATAGACATGAGAGAAAGAGTGAAGGGTGAAGATAGATAGACATGAGAGAAAGAGTGATGGGTGAAGATAGATAGACATGAGAGAAAGAGTGAGGGGTGAAGATAGATGAGAGAAAGAGTGAGGGGTGAAGATAGATAGACATGAGAGAAAGAGTGAGGGGTGAAGATAGATAGACATGAGAGAAAGAGTGAGGGGTGAAGATAGATAGACATGAGAGAAAGAGTGAGGGGTGAAGATAGATAGACATGAGAGAAAGAGTGAGTGGTGAAGATAGATGAGAGAAAGAGTGAGGGGTGAAGATAGATAGACATGAGAGAAAGAGTGAGGGGTGAAGATAGATAGACATGAGAGAAAGAGTGAGGGGTGAAGATAGATGAGAGAAAGAGTGAGGGGTGAAGATAGATAGACATGAGAGAAAGAGTGAGGGGTGAAGATAGATAGACATGAGAGAAAGAGTGAGGGGTGAAGATAGATAGACATGAGAGAAAGAGTGAGGGGTGAAGATAGATAGACATGAGAGAAAGAGTGAGGGGTGAAGATAGATGAGAGAAAGAGTGAGGGGTGAAGATAGATAGACATGAGAGAAAGAGTGATGGGTGAAGATAGATAGACATGAGAGAAAGAGTCAGGGGTGAAAATAGATGAGAGAAAGAGTGAGGGGTGAAGATAGATGAGAGAAAGAGTGAGGGGTGAAGATAGATGAGAGAAAGAGTGAGGGGTGAAGATAGATAGACATGAGAGAAAGAGTGAGGGGTGAAGATAGATAGACATGAGAGAAAGAGTGAGGGGTGAAGATAGATAGACATGAGAGAAAGAGTGAGGGGTGAAGATAGATTGACATGAGAGAAAGAGTGAGGGGTGAAGATAGATAGACATGTGAGAAAGAGTGAGGGGTGAAGATAGATGAGAGAAAGAGTGAGGGGTGAAGATAGATAGACATGAGAGAAAGAGTGAGGGGTGAAGATAGATAGACATGAGAGAAAGAGTGAGGGGTGAAGATAGATAGACATGAGAGAAAGAGTGAGGGGTGAAGATAGATTGACATGAGAGAAAGAGTGAGGGGTGAAGATAGATAGACATGAGAGAAAGAGTGAGGGGTGAAGATAGATGAGAGAAAGAGTGAGGGGTGACGATAGATAGACATGAGAGAAAGAGTGAGGGGTGAAGATAGATGAGAGAAAGAGTGAGGGGTGAAGATAGATGAGAGAAAGAGTGAGGGGTGAAGATAGATGAGAGAAAGAGTGAGGGGTGACGATAGATAGACATGAGAGAAAGAGTGAGGGTGAAGATAGATAGACATGAGAGAAAGAGTGAGGGGTGAAGATAGATAAGAGAAAGAGTGAGGGGTGAAGATAGATAGACATGAGAGAAAGAGTGAGGGGTGAAGATAGATAGACATGAGAGAAAGAGTGAGGGGTGAAGATAGATGAGAGAAAGAGTGAGGGGTGAAGATAGATAGACATGAGAGAAAGAGTGAGGGGTGAAGATAGATGAGAGAAAGAGTGAGGGGTGAAGATAGATAGACATGAGAGAAAGAGTGAGGGGTGAAGATAGATGAGAGAAAGAGTGAGGGGTGAAGATAGATAGACATGAGAGAAAGACTGAGGGGTGAAGATAGATGAGAGAAAGAGTGAGGGGTGAAGATAGATAGACATGAGAGAAAGACTGAGGGGTGAAGATAGATAGACATGAGAGAAAGAGTGAGGGGTGAAGATAGATGAGAGAAAGAGTGAGGGGTGAAGATAGATGAGAGAAAGAGTGAGGGGTGACGATAGATAGACATGAGAGAAAGAGTGAGGGGTGAAGATAGATGAGAGAAAGAGTGAGGGGTGAAGATAGATGAGAGAAAGAGTGAGGGGTGACGATAGATAGACATGAGAGAAAGAGTGAGGGGTGAAGATAGATAGACATGAGAGAAAGAGTGAAGGGTGAAGATAGATAGACATGAGAGAAAGAGTGAAAGGTGAAAATAGATAGACATGAGAGAAAGAGTGAAGGGTGAAGATAGATAGACATAAGAGAAAGAGTGATGGGTGAAGATAGATGAGAGAAAGAGTGAGGGTGAAGATAGATAGACATGAGAGAAAGAGTGAGGGGTGAAGATAGATGAGAGAAAGAGTGAGGGGTGAAGATAGATGAGAGAAAGAGTGAGGGGTGACGATAGATAGACATGAGAGAAAGAGTGAGGGGTGAAGATAGATAGACATGAGAGAAAGAGTGAGGGGTGAAGATAGATGAGAGAAAGAGTGAGGGGTGAAGATAGATAGACATGAGAGAAAGAGTGATGGGTGAAGATAGATGAGAGAAAGAGTGAGGGGTGAAGATAGATAGACATGAGAGAAAGAGTGAGTGGTGAAGATAGATGAGAGAAAGAGTGAGGGGTGAAGATAGATAGACATGAGAGAAAGAGTGAGGGGTGAAGATAGATAGACATGAGAGAAAGAGTGAGGGGTGAAGATAGATGAGAGAAAGAGTGAGAGTTGAAGATAGATAGACATGAGAGAAAGAGTGAGGGGTGAAGATAGATAGACATGAGAGAAAGAGTGAGGGGTGAAGATAGATGAGAGAAAGAGTGAGGGGTGACGATAGATAGACATGAGAGAAAGAGTGAGGGGTGAAGATAGATGAGAGAAAGAGTGAGGGGTGAAGATAGATGAGAGAAAGAGTGAGGGGTGAAGATAGATAGACATGAGAGAAAGAGTGAGGGGTGAAGATAGATGAGAGAAAGAGTGAGGGGTGAAGATAGATAGACCTGAGAGAAAGTGTGAGGGGTGAAGATAGATGAGAGAAAGAGTGAGGGGTGACGATAGATAGACATGAGAGAAAGAGTGAGGGGTGAAGATAGATGAGAGAAAGAGTGAGGGGTGACGATAGATAGACATGAGAGAAAGAGTGAGGGGTGAAGATAGATGAGAGAAAGAGTGAGGGGTGACGATAGATAGACATGAGAGAAAGAGTGAGGGGTGAAGATAGATGAGAGAAAGAGTGAGGGGTGAAGATAGATGAGAGAAAGAGTGAGGGGTGACGATAGATAGACATGAGAGAAAGAGTGAAGGGTGAAGATAGATAGACATGAGAGAAAGAGTGAAAGGTGAAAATAGATAGACATGAGAGAAAGAGTGAAGGGTGAAGATAGATAGACATGAGAGAAAGAGTGAAGGGTGAAGATAGATAGACATGAGAGAAAGAGTGAGGGGTGAAGATAGATGAGAGAAAGAGTGAGGGGTGACGATAGATAGACATGAGAGAAAGAGTGAGGGGTGAAGATAGATAGACATGAGAGAAAGAGTGAGGGGTGAAGATAGATGAGAGAAAGAGTGAGGGGTGAAAATAGATAGACATGAGAGAAAGAGTGATGGGTGAAGATAGATGAGAGAAAGAGTGAGGGGTGAAGATAGATAGACATGAGAGAAAGAGTGAGGGGTGAAGATAGATAGACATGAGAGAAAGAGTGAGGGTGAAGATAGATAGACATGAGAGAAAGAGTGAGGGGTGAAGATAGATAGACATGAGAGAAAGAGTGAGTGGTGAAGATAGATGAGAGAAAGAGTGAGGGGTGAAGATAGATAGACATGAGAGAAAGAGTGAGGGGTGAAGATAGATAGACATGAGAGAAAGAGTGAGGGGTGAAGATAGATGAGAGAAAGAGTGAGGGTTGAAGATAGATAGACATGAGAGAAAGAGTGAGGGGTGAAGATAGATAGACATGAGAGAAAGAGTGAGGGGTGAAGATAGATGAGAGAAAGAGTGAGGGGTGAAGATAGATGAGAGAAAGAGTGAGGGGTGAAGATAGATGAGAGAAAGTGAGGGGTGACGATAGATAGACATGAGAGAAAGAGTGAGGGGTGAAGATAGATAGACATGAGAGAAAGAGTGAAGGGTGAAGATAGATAGACATGAGAGAAAGAGTGATGGGTGAAGATAGATGAGAGAAAGAGTGAAGGGTGAAGATAGATAGATAGACATGAGAGAAAGAGTGAGGGGTGAAGATAGATAGACATGAGAGAAAGAGTGAGGGGTGAAGATAGATAGACATGAGAGAAAGAGTGAGGGGTGAAGATAGATAGACATGAGAGAAAGAGTGAGGGGTGAAGATAGATGAGAGAAAGAGTGAGGGGTGACGATAGATAGACATGAGAGAAAGAGTGAGGGGTGAAGATAGATGAGAGAAAGAGTGAGGGGTGAAGATAGATAGACATGAGAGAAAGAGTGATGGGTGAAGATAGATGAGAGAAAGAGTGAGGGGTGAAGATAGATAGACATGAGAGAAAGAGTGAGGGGTGAAGATAGATAGACATGAGAGAAAGAGTGAAGGGTGAAGATAGATAGACATGAGAGAAAGAGTGATGGGTGAAGATAGATAGACATGAGAGAAAGAGTGAGGGGTGAAGATAGATGAGAGAAAGAGTGAGGGGTGACGATAGATAGACATGAGAGAAAGAGTGAGGGGTGAAGATAGATGAGAGAAAGAGTGAGGGGTGAAGATAGATGAGAGAAAGAGTGATGGGTGAAGATAGATAGACCTGAGAGAAAGTGTGAGGGGTGAAGATAGATGAGAGAAAGAGTGAGGGGTGACGATAGATAGACATGAGAGAAAGAGTGAGGGGTGAAGATAGATGAGAGAAAGAGTGAGGGGTGACGATAGATAGACATGAGAGAAAGAGTGAGGGGTGAAGATAGATGAGAGAAAGAGTGAGGGTGAAGATAGATGAGAGAAAGAGTGAGGGGTGACGATAGATAGACATGAGAGAAAGAGTGAGGGGTGAAGATAGATAGACATGAGAGAAAGAGTGAAGGGTGAAGATAGATAGACATGAGAGAAAGAGTGAAAGGTGAAAATAGATAGACATGAGAGAAAGAGTGAAGGGTGAAGATAGATAGACATGAGAGAAAGAGTGAGGGGTGAAGATAGATGAGAGAAAGAGTGAGGGGTGACGATAGATAGACATGAGAGAAAGAGTGAGGGGTGAAGATAGATAGACATGAGAGAAAGAGTGAGGGGTGAAGATAGATGAGAGAAAGAGTGAGGGGTGAAGATAGATAGACATGAGAGAAAGAGTGATGGGTGAAGATAGATGAGAGAAAGAGTGAGGGGTGAAGATAGATAGACATGAGAGAAAGAGTGAGGGGTGAAGATAGATAGACATGAGAGAAAGAGTGAGGGGTGAAGATAGATGAGAGAAAGAGTGAGGGGTGAAGATAGATAGACATGAGAGAAAGAGTGAGGGGTGAAGATAGATAGACATGAGAGAAAGAGTGAGGGGTGAAGATAGATAGACATGAGAGAAAGAGTGAGGGGTGAAGATAGATAGACATGAGAGAAAGAGTGAGGGGTGAAGATAGATGAGAGAAAGAGTGAGGGGTGAAGATAGATAGACATGAGAGAAAGAGTGAGGGGTGAAGATAGATAGACATGAGAGAAAGAGTGAGGGGTGAAGATAGATGAGAGAAAGAGTGAGGGTGAAGATAGATGAGAGAAAGAGTGAGGGGTGAAGATAGATAGACATGAGAGAAAGAGTGAGGGGTGAAGATAGATGAGAGAAAGAGTGAGGGGTGAAGATAGATAGACATGAGAGAAAGAGTGAGGGGTGAAGATAGATAGACATGAGAGAAAGAGTGAGGGGTGAAGATAGATGAGAGAAAGAGTGAGGGGTGAAGATAGATGAGAGAAAGAGTGAGGGGTGAAGATAGATGAGAGAAAGTGAGGGGTGACGATAGATAGACATGAGAGAAAGAGTGAGGGGTGAAGATAGATAGATAGACATGAGAGAAAGAGTGAGGGGTGAAGATAGATGAGAGAAAGAGTGATGGGTGAAGATAGATGAGAGAAAGAGTGAAGGGTGAAGATAGATGAGAGAAAGAGTGAGGGGTGAAGATAGATTGACATGAATAATTGCATTTCACAACCACATTAGTGCCAGAGAGATAATGAGAGAAAGGGGGAGAATCGCATAAAGAGAGAGAAAAGCATAGAGAGGAAGAGAGACTATAATAGGGGACGGGACCGAAGCTGTTTGTTCGTTAGTTAACATTAAGTTCTAACAACAAGAACGAGGTTGTTAACCATCTGTTCATAATGATAAACCCATTAATCAAACTACCTGGCTGTCATCAGGGAACACGGCGCAGCTAAGCGTTCAGGAGCTAGATATGTCAACTTCATATCAACACCTCAATCAAGCCTAATTAACGATACGCTCAGCTCAAACAGCCTAGAACAAGTAGCAGCAGCAGCATGAGCTCAGTGGATCCTACATAACCTAGAACAAGTAGCAGCAGCAGCATGAGCTCAGTGGATCCTACATAACCTAGAACAAGTAGCAGCAGCAGCATGAGCTCAGTGGATCCTACATAACCTAGAACAAGTAGCAGCAGCAGCATGAGCTCAGTGGATCCTACATAACCTAGAACAAGTAGCAGCAGCAGCATGAGCTCAGTGGATCCTACATAACCTAGAACAACAATCAAATCTCTCTCCCTCTCTCCATCTCTCTCCCCCCTCTCTCTCCATCTCTCTCTCTTGCTCTGTCTCTCTCTCATCCTCTCTCTCTCTCCTCATTTCTCCCCATCTCCTTCTCTCTCTCTCTCTCTCTCTCTCTCTCTCTCACCCTCCATCGCTCAGACAAACATAATGCACAGAATACCCAAGACCATTACCTTTATTCTCTGAGGATGACAGACAGATGGAGGCCTAGACATAGACACAAACAATACACACATGCCATTGTTCTTTTGTGAATGAAGGCTGAGTGAATATGAATTTGTAAATTATGTTATTATGTGTAAGTACAATATCATTTCTTTATTTGAGCATGTTAGCCAATATGAATCATACAGATGCAGTGTTTAATCTATGAGAATGATATGCAGTATCTATGAGAGGTATTTCTATGTTGGTTATTCCTTCACAGCGTGTGGGAAGTTGACGGGCATCAGTGATCCTGTCACCATCAAGACGTCTGGATCCCGGTTCGGATCCTGGATGACTGATCCTGCGGCACCAGAAGGAGATACCAGGGTATACACACACACACACACACACACACACACACACACACACACACACACACACGTTTCAGCCGTCCATGAACATGGAGAAAATACAATTACCCCTCTTTAACACCTCGGTAGCGTCTAAAGCCCAGCTACATTAAGATAATGATTTCCTGACCTTGGTAGCGTCTAAAGCCCAGCTACATTAAGGTAATGATTTCCTGACCTTGGTAGCGTCTAAAGCCCAGCTACATTAAGATAATGATTTCCTGACCTTGGTAGCGTCTAAAGCCCAGCTACATTAAGATAATGATTTCCTGACCTTGGTAGCGTCTAAAGCCCAGCTACATTAAGGTAATGATTTCCTGACCTTGGTAGCGTCTAAAGCCCAGCTACATTAAGGTAATGATTTCCTGACCTTGGTAGCGTCTAAAGCCCAGCTACATTAAGGTAATGATTTCCTTACCTCGGTAGCGTCTAAAGCCCAGCTACATTAAGGTAATGATTTCCTTACCTCGGTAGCATCTAAAGCCCAGCTACATTAAGGTAATGATTTCCTTACCTTGGTAGCATCTAAAGCCCAGCTACATTAAGGTAATGATTTCCTTACCTTGGTAGCGTCTAAAGCCCAGCTACATTAAGGTAATGATTTCCTTACCTCGGTAGCGTCTAAAGCCCAGCTACATTAAGGTAATGATTTCCTTACCTTGGCACTGTGTTTTACGGCGGTAGCTACTGGAAGATCTCACTAAGTGCTTTACATTATACTCATTGTCTGTCTGTCTGTCCGTCCGTCTGTCCGTCCGTCCGGTCAGGCCGTTCCGTTCCTTCTACTAAACGGCCATGTCTGAGTTAGCTCTCCTGGGCTGGGCATCTGTTGGAGGAATGACAGACAAAGCTTTTATTACTAAAACACATTAAAATGCAAATGCAGAGAATAAATGCATGGTTTACACCCGAGCCCTGACAGCAAGGTCGTTAATGAAGGGATGGTGTCAGCCAAGATGTTTATTTGTCAGCCAAGATGTTTATATGACTTTAAAACGTACACATGGATCTGTATGCAGATCTGGGGTTTAGAGGTTATAGTACAAATACATAAAGCACACGCAAACAGAAACATACATGACCGTCATAGTCATAATATCATCTGTACATCGAAGGAAAACTGCACATGTTACATATGTGGGTCTCTCTGGTATTGCTCTATACTTCTGGTTTCTCTGTGTAACGTTGGACCATGCTGCTTGTGAGATACAAGGTAGTGTGAGAGTGTCTGAGAGTGTACAGTAAGGCAAGATAATCATTTAAAGGCAAGGTAGCTAAGCTAGATGGTAAAATATGTGCTATGCATGTGTGCCATATATCCATGAGACCATGTGTAATGTGTTCTAATGGTACCAGGAAGACAGATAAATATAGGTTGTATTTACAATGTTGTTTGTGCTCCACTTGTTGCCCTTTTCTCATGGCAACGGGCCACAAATCTTGCTGTTGTGATTGCAAACAGAGGTATTTCGCTTAACAGATATGGGAGTTTATCAATGTTTAATTTTATATGTATCTCTAATATGGTCATATATTTGTCAGGAGGTTAGGAAGTGTAGCTCAGTTTCCACCTCATTTTGTGGGCAGTGTGCACATGGCGAGAGCCTCTCTCAATAGCAAGGCTATGCTCACTGAGTCTGTACATAGTCAAGGATTTTCTTAACTTGGGGTCAGTCACGGTGGTCAGTTATTCTGCCATGGTGTACTCTCTGTTTAGGGTCAGTCACGGTGGTCAGTTATTCTGCCACGGTGTACTCTCTGTTTAGGGCCAGATAGCATTATTGTTTGCTCTGTTTCTTGGTTGATTCTTTCCAGTGTCATATAGATCTCTTTTTGCTTTCTCATAATTTGGTTAGGACTGGGGCTCGGGGGGGTCTGTTTGTGTGGGTCTCTCTCTCTCTCTCTCTGTAAGAGGAGAACATTAAAGGTTGGTGGACCCTTAAGGCCCTTACATCCAGGCTCTCAAAGATCCATTAGCTAATCAGATTGTCAGGAGGGGGAATGGGAAAGTTGAGGTGTGTCAGAACTTGGAGGGTTGGAGGAGGAGGGGATGGAGCAAATGGGGCATCAGGTAGCCTAGTGGTTAGCGCATTGGACTTGTAACCGAAAGGTTGGAAGTTCAAATCCCCGAGCTGACAATGTAAAACATATGTCTTTCTGCCCCAGAACAAGGCACTTAACCCACTGTTCCTAGGCCGTCTATGAAAATAAGAATTTGTTCTTAACTGACTTGTCGAGTTAAAAAAACAATGAGGAAATGGTCTAGGCAGCCTTTTATCCGGGATGATCCGCATTATCCCTGTGGGGCTGGGCCCCGGCCTGCCTCCACCTGCAGCTGCCTGTCATTCCTGACTGTTTGTATTCTGAAGCAGAAGGCAGGAGCACTGCTCCCTGCTCTGCTCCGAGTCAAGCATCCCATTTAATTAGGCTTTCTGTTGACAGCGTGATTTGATTTACAGTGTGAAATTATGCGTGATCCACATGTATATAGCGGTCATCTACATAATGGTGCATTGAGGAGTTTGATAGGAGGGTTTTAACATGACTGTAGGGTGTGTTTTATCTTATTTGTATTATAAAGTTGCTACTGACTATAAGTTAATATTTACTCTCTCCTCTCTACTCGTCTGTATCTCCGTCTGTTAGGTGTGGTACATGGACGGTTACCACAACAACCGCTTCGTGCGGGAGTACAAGTCCATGGCGGACTTCATGACGACGGACAACTTCACGTCTCACCGCCTCCCCCACCCGTGGTCCGGGACGGGTCAGGTGGTCTACAACGGCTCCATTTACTTCAACAAATTCCAGAGCCACATCATCATCAAGTTTGACTTCAAGACCTCCGCCATTAGCAAGTCACGCCAGCTGGACAACGCCGGCTACAACAACATGTACCACTATGCCTGGGGCGGCCACTCAGACATCGACCTCATGGTGGACGAGGGTGGGCTCTGGGCTGTCTATGCCACCAATCAGAACGCTGGAAACATCGTCATCAGCAAGCTCAACCCCAGCACGCTTCAGATCATCAAGAGCTGGACCACCAACCACCCCAAGAGGAGCGCTGGCGAAGCCTTCATGATCTGTGGTACTCTCTATGTTACCAACGGTTACTCTGGAGGGACCAAGGTGTACTACGCCTACAGCACTAACTCCTCCACGTACGAGTACATAGACATCGCCTTCCAGAACAAGTACTCCCATATCTCCATGCTTGACTACAACCCTCGGGACCGTGCGCTCTACGCATGGAACAATGGACACCAGGTTCTGTACAATGTCACACTGTTCCATGTCATCAGCTCACAGGAATTGTAACCATGGAGACAGTACTATTTACAATATACTATATAGAGAATAGAGAGAGAGATCATCCTATATTTGAATATACTGTATATCTAGAAGATAAGGACTTTATGGAAAGAGCAGCATATGTAGTATGTAATATCATAAGACTGTCTTTAGAGAGATTACATCAACCATGACTGGAACTACAACGTGAATTAATGTGCACATCGATTGAAATTAAAAAGAGAACTGTTTACTAAAAAGGAAGGGAACATGATACATCTAGAGTTCAAAACTATATATTGGACTGAAAATAACAGATGCCAAAAAAATATCACGCCTTTCTTTTTTAAATAATGGCTAGTAACCATCATGGAAGATTGTCTCTGCGGCTCTGGGTCTGTCTCTGGAAGTACTGTCAGGAAGTACCTCCCTTCTCTCTCCTGGACTTTACTCTATGGGGATCATTGGGGTCCTAGCAAAGGACTATGGGATTGGTTATAAACTGTTTGCCAACCAGGACCCTCCATTGGCCCCCAGACAGAGAGAGGGAGAAGCTTGCCCTTTGGACAGATAAGGGGTAAAATTGGGAGAGCTGGGACATTATTTGGAGAATGGTGGGGTGAACCAGCATATGGTGTGCAGAAGACCACAGAGCCTACAACCACCGTCTGTCACACACACACACATTCTATCCCTTTTATCCCTTCAGTAGCAAATAAAGAAGTCTGTAAAAAAGTTAACAACAACATCATCAACATCCATGAGAAGACCTGGGCCTGTGTTCACAAAGTGTCTCAGAGTAGGAATACTGATTTAGGATCAGGTTCCCCCTCTTATTCATTATGATTTAAAGGGCAAGTCGGATCCGAGATCAGCACTCCTACCCTGAGACGATTTTTGAATACGCTCCCTGAAGGCACTGACTGTTGGGGCACACTGTTGTACTGTACGAGAAGTAGGTCGGTATTCAATCAAAGCTGTGTAGTAGCGCGCTTGACATTTAAAGGGAATTTCCAATTGAGTCAATATCAGCAGCGTTTTCAGTGAATGCAATCTCTGCAAACGCAGGAACATTGGCTTTAAAAGCCGCGTTGTCAACTGCGCCACAGCGTGCCTCTTGGATTGAATCCCGGCCAAAGACTTTCCTGTTGTTTGTGACTCTGTGTAAAACAGCCTTGATTTGCATGAGTGTTTTTTACCATTCTGGTCTGCTACCTTCTGAATGTCTTTTTGCTATATGATGCTGTACCTATAAAAGAGAGGGATGTGGGGGGGTTGGTTGCAAAAATATTTGCTTTTTCACTTGTTTGTTTTTAGAACGTTTATTTTTGCAGTCGGAGGCTTTTTTTAATGTTCTTGTATCACCCCCTTGCTGTTGGCACCGGCTTTGCTTCTCTGTCTATGTTTAGTTGGACCGTGTGGGAGGAACCTATCTCATATCCAGCTCATTTCTTTCAGAAGAATACAGAACAATAGAATATATCAAGTAATGTATCCTGGAGACCTGGGTTCAGTCCTACGGCTCTTCTCTCTTCAACTGAATTATCATCACCCTATTCTGTTAACTAAAGTATGCCTTTTAGTCGAGGGTAATGCTGTTAAATGTATCTCCCCCTCCCACTCAGCTAGCAAAGGATAATGCTGTTTAAATGTTTTTTTTAAACTTGCAGAGGACAATGGCTTTTCACTCTTTTTGTGCTTTTGCTGGATGTGTGTTGTACCTGAGATGAGATAGTTAATGATTTGTGTCAATAAACAGAGAATCTTTGTTCTAATCTCATTCCTCGCGCAGCTTGAATTATTGATCGTCATGGAGCAACAAAGGGGCAGTTAAAGAGCCCCACGGGGCTCTACAGTAGAACCACAGGTTGCAGACCCCTGTTTATGGTAACAGTGCATGTGTCTGTCAGGATCAGGCTGTTGTGTGTGTCTTTGTTTGTTTGTGTGCTTGACTGACCATAATACCACATCATGGGTATTACTAAGAATAATACTGAGAGGTCATGTCTTTTCATGAGTTCATTCTGCTTCAGATCAAACAGAGAGAGAGAGAGAGAGAGAGAGAGATTACTCTCTGGATATACATTGCCTCGTGTTGATAGCTCCCTGGATATACATTACCTCCTGTTGATAGCTCCCTGGATATACATTACCTCGTGTTGATAGCTCCCTGGATATACATTGCCTCGTGTTGATAGCTCCCTGGATATACATTGCCTCCTGTTGATAACTCCCTGTATACACATTACCTCGTGTTGATAGCTCCCTGGATATACATTACCTCCTGTTGATAGCTCCCTGGATATACATTGCCTCCTGTTGATAACTCCCTGGATATACATTACCTCCTGTTGATAGCTCCCTGGATATACATTGCCTCCTGTTGATAACTCCCTGTATACACATTACCTCGTGTTGATAGCTCCCTGGATATACATTACCTCCTGTTGATAGCTCCCTGGATATACATTACCTCGTGTTGATAGCTCCCTGGATATACATTACCTCCTGTTGATAACTCCCTGTATATACATTACCTCCTGTTGATAGCTCCCTGGATATACATTACCTCGTGTTGATAACTCCCTGGATATACATTGCCTCGTGTTGATAACTCCCTGGATATACATTACCTCCTGTTGATAACTCCCTGTATATACATTACCTCCTGTTGATAGCTCCCTGGATATACATTGCCTCGTGTTGATAGCTCCCTGGATATACATTACCTCGTGTTGATAACTCCCTGGATATACATTACCTCCTGTTGATAACTCCCTGGATATACATTGTGTCACGAGTCCGACCGAGGGTGTTTCCCCTTCCCGGGCGGGTGGAGCTCGGCGGTCGTCGTCACCGGCCTATTAGCTGCCACTGATTGTTTTTCCTCCCCCTCCTTGTATGTTTAGTGGTAGCACCTGTTCGTGTTTAATTAGTTTGTCTTTATTAGACAGCCGGCCCGCCTGGTTGTTGTGCGGGATTATTTCAATGTAACCTTCGGCTCTGTTGTAGAGGTACGTGTTAGTGCCTGGTCGTGATTTTTTCCATTGTACATTTTGATTCCCTGTGGTTGGGAATGTAACTTTTGTGAGCACCCTGTGGTGCGTTGGTGCTATTAAAAGACGCACAGCATTGAACTCTGTCTCCTGCATTTGACTCCACACCCACGACACCCGGAGCATTACAGAATCCCGCACCAATCAAATTGAATGGAGTCAGCAGGAGCAGCATCCAACCCTCTCCCATCGATGGAGGAACGGGTTCTCCACCACACCACCGTCCTCCATCGGATCGGAACCGCGATGGATCAAGTGATGGAGAGAATGGACAGATGGGAGAGGAGTGGTCTCCTCTCTCCACCTTCGGCACCCACGGTTCCGGACTCCCCATCTCCCGACTCCAGCACCCTCCGTCTGACGCTACCGAAGGCTTATGATGGAGCTGCGGCGGGTTGCCAGGGGTTTCTGCTTCAGCTGGAGCTATACCTGGCCACCATCAGACCCACTCCCTCAGGAGCAGAGAGGGTGAGTGTCCTCATCTCCTGCCTCACGGGTCGTGCTGGGAGAACGACTATTTCATCTCAGGCAGGAGAGCAGGAGCGCCCAGGATTACGCGCTGGAGTTCCGGACCTTGGCAACCGGATCTGGGTGGAACGACAGGGCCCTTATGGACCACTACAGGTGTAGTCTCCGAGAGGACGTCCGCCGGGAGTTAGCGTGTCGGGACACCACTCTGTCACTGGATCAGCTGACTGACATGTCCATTCGACTGGATAATCTGCTGGCTGCCCGCGGGCGTTCAGAGAGGGTCCTGTGCGTTCCACCACCCAGCCCCTCCGCTCCCATTCCGATGGAGTTGGGAGGGGCTGCGCCGAGGGGTACCGGAGGAGGAGGCCTTCCCTGCACCAACTGTGGTCGGAGAGGACACACGTCTGATCGGTGCAGGGGGGGTCCGTCTGGGAGTAGAGATGGCAGGCGGAACGCTTCTCGTCACCCCAGGTGAGTCATCATCAAACTCACCCAGAACCCCTGTTGGCCACATGTTTGTCTTAACCTTTTTCCTTCACGTTTTTCCCTCTTCCCAGCATAGGGCGCTAGTCGATTCAGGCGCAGCTGGGAACTTTATGGATCGCGGACTCGCCCTTAAGTTAGGGGTTCCGCTGGTGCCGATAGATTCTCCTTTCCCCGTGCACTCCCTAGATAGCCGGCCATTAGGGTCAGGGATGGTCAGGGAGACCACGGTCCCACGCAGGGGAATCATAGGGAGCGTATCAGTTTCTTTATTATTGATTCGTCTGCGTTTCCAGTGGTGCTGGGGACTCCCTGGCTGGCCCGGCACAATCCTAAAATTTCGTGGAGACAGGGGGTTCTCCAGGGGTGGTCAGAGGAGTGTTCTGGAAGGTGTTTGGGAGTTTCCATCGGTGCCACGTCGGTGGAGAGTCCAGACCAGGGTTCCACGGTGTGCATTCCCCCCGAGTATGCCGATTTGGCAATCGCTTTCAGTAAAGTGAAAGCGACTAAATTACCACCTTATCGACCGGGAAGGGATTGTACGATAGATCTCCAGGTAGACGCTGCGCTTCCCAAGAGTCACGTGTACCCGCTGTCCCAGGAGGAGACGTTGGCAATGGAGACATATGTCACGGAGTCGCTGGGACAGGGGTACATTCGGCCCTCCATTTCACCCGTCTCCTCGAGTTTCTTTTTTGTGAGGAAAAAGGAGGGAGGTTTGCGTCCGTGTATCGATTATAGAGGTCTAAACGCCATCACAGTGGGGTATAGTTACCCTCTACCTCTCATCGCTACGGCGGTGGAATCGTTCCACAGAGCACAGTTCTTCACAAAACTGGATCTCAGGAGCGGGTATAGTCTGGTGCGTATTCGGAAGGGAGACGAGTGGAAAACCGCATTTAGTACTACATCAGGCCACTATGAGTACCTCGTCATGCCGTATGGGTTAAAAAATGCTCCAGCCGTTTTTCAATCCTTTGTAGACGAGATTCTCAGGGACCTGTGCGGGCAGGGAGTGGTTGTTTATATCGATGACATTCTGATCTACTCAGCCACTCACACCGCGCATGTGTCTCTGGTGCGCAAGGTGCTTGGTAGACTGCTGGAGCATGACCTATACGTCAAGGCTGAGAAATGCGTGTTCTCTAAACGAGCCGTCTCTTTTCTGGGATATCGCATTTCCACCTCGGGGGTAGTGATGGAGGGTGACCGCATTAGGGCTGTGTGCGTAATTGGCCGACTCCGACCACGGTAAAGGAGGTGCAGCGGTTTTTGGGTTTTGCCAACTACTACCGGAGGTTTATCCGGGGTTTTGGCCAGATAGCGGCTCCCATCACCTCACTGCTGAAGGGGGGCCCGGTGCGGTTGCAGTGGTCAGCAGAGGCGGACGGAGCATTCAACAAGTTGAAGGCGCTGTTTACTGATGCGCCCGTGTTGGCGCATCCGGACCCCTCTCTAGCATTCACATTGGAGGTGGACGCGTCCGAGGCTGGGGTGGGTGCCGTGCTATCACAGCGCTCGGGTACGCCACCAAAACTCCGCCCCTGCGCTTTCTTCTCAAGGAAGCTCAGCCCAGCGGAGCATAACTATGATGTGGGGGACCGGGAGTTGCTAGCGGTGGTTAGAGCTCTGAAGGTGTGGAGACACTGGCTTGAGGGGGCTAAGCACCCCTTTCTCATCTGGACCGACCACCAGAATCTGGAGTATATTCGGGCAGCTAGGAGACTTAACCCACGTCAGGCAAGGTGGGCCATATTCTTCACCCGGTTCCGGTTTACTTTGTCTTATAGACCGGGCTCCCAGAACGTAAAGGCTGACGCACTGTCCCGCCTTTACAACACGGAGGATGGGTCCACCGAACCTACTCCCGTCCTTCCCGCCTCAAAGCTGGTAGCCCCAGTGGTATGGGAGGTGGACTCGGACATCGAGCGGGCGTTACGGGCTGAACCCGCGCCTCCTCAGTGTCCAGCGGGGCGAAGGTACGTGCCGCTTGGTGTTCGGGACAAACTGATTCGGTGGGCTCACGTCCTACCCTCCTCGGGTCACCCTGGGGTGACGAGGACAGTGGGGAGCCTTCAGGGAGGTATTGGTGGCCTACGTTGGCTAAGGACGTTAAGGGTTATGTCTCCTCCTGTTCAGTGTGCGCTCAGAGTAAGGCTCCTAGGCACCTTCCTAGAGGGAAGCTACAACCCCTCCCCGTTCCACAGCGGCCATGGTCACATCTGTCCATAGATTTCCTGACGGATCTTCCGCCGTCTCAGGGGAACACCACGGTTCTAGTGATTGTGGATCGGTTCTCTAAGTCCTGCCGTCTCCTCCCGTTGCCCAGTATCCCTACAGCCCTACAGACTGCGGAGGCGTTATTCACCCATGTCTTTCGGCACTACGGGGTGCCGGAGGACATCGTTTCTGATCGGGGCCCCCAATTCACGTCTCGGGTATGGAGAGCGTTCATGGAACGCTTGGGGGTCTCTGTCAGCCTGACCTCCGGTTATCACCCCAAAAGTAATGGGCAGGTGGAGAGAGTGAACCAGGAGGTGGGTAGGTTTCTGCGGTCGTATTGCCAAGATCGACCAGGGGAGTGGGCACGATACATTCCCTGGGCTGAAATGGCTCAGAACTCACTACGCCACTCCTCTACTAACGTGTCCCCTTTTCAGTGTGTGTTGGGGTACCAGCCGGTCCTGGCACCATGGCATCCGAGCTGTATATACATTACCTCAAATCAAATCAAATCAAATTTATTTATATAGCCCTTCGTACATCAGCTGATATCTCAAAGTGCTGTACAGAAACCCAGCCTAAAACCCCAAACAGCAAGCAATGCAGGTGTAGAAGCACGGTGGCTAGGAAAAACTCCCTAGAAAGGCCAAAACCTAGGAAGAAACCTAGAGAGGAACCAGGCTATGTGGGGTGGCCAGTCCTCTTCTGGCTGTGCCGGGTGGAGATTATAACAGAACATGGCCAAGATGTTCAAATGTTCATAAATGACCAGCATGGTCGAATAATAATAAGGCAGAACAGTTGAAACTGGAGCAGCAGCACAGTCAGGTGGAAGTTGAAACTGGAGCAGCAGCATGGCCAGGTGGACTGGGGACAGCATGGAGTCATCATGTCAGGTAGTCCTGGGGCATGGTCCTAGGGCTCAGGTCAGTTGAAACTGGAACAGCAGCATGGCCAGGTGGACTGGGGACAGCAAGGAGTCATCATGTCAGGTAGTCCTGGAGCTCAGGTCCTAGGGCTCGGGTCCTCCGAGAGAGAGAAAGAAAGAGAGAAGGAGAGAATTAGAGAACGCACACTTAGATTCACACAGGACACCGAATAGGACAGGAGAAGTACTCCAGATATAACAAACTGACCCCAGCCCCCGACACATAAACTACTGCAGCATAAATACTGGAGGCTGAGACAGGAGGGGTCAGGAGACACTGTGGCCCCATCCGAGGTCACCCCGGACAGGGCCAAACAGGAAGGATATAACCCCACCCACTTTGCCAAAGCACAGCCCCCACACCACTAGAGGGATATCTTCAACCACCAACTTACCATCCTGAGACAAGGCTGAGTATAGCCCACAAAGATCTCCGCCACGGCACAACCCAAGGGGGGCGCCAACCCAGACAGGATGACCACAACAGTGAATCAACCCACTCAGGTGACGCACCCCCTCCAGGGACGGCATGAGAGAGCCCCAGTAAGCCAGTGACCCAGCCCCTGTAATAGGGTTAGAGGCAGAGAATCCCAGTGGAAAGAGGGGAACCGGCCAGGCAGAGACAGCAAGGGCGGTTCGTTGCTCCAGAGCCTTTCCGTTCACCTTCCCACTCCTGGGCCAGACTACACTCAATCATATGACCCACTGAAGAGATGAGTCTTCAGTAAAGACTTAAAGGTTGAGACCGAGTTTGCGTCTCTGACATGGGTAGGCAGACCGTTCCATAAAAATGGAGCTCTATAGGAGAAAGCCCTGCCTCCAGCTGTTTGCTTAGAAATTCTAGGGACAATTAGGAGGCCTGCGTCTTGTGACCGTAGCGTACGTGTAGGTATGTACGGCAGGACCAAATCAGAGAGATAGGTAGGAGCAAGCCCATGTAATGCTTTGTAGGTTAGCAGTAAAACCTTGAAATCAGCCCTTGCTTTGACAGGAAGCCAGTGTAGAGAGGCTAGCACTGGAGTAATATGATCAAATTTTTTGGTTCTAGTCAGGATTCTAGCAGCCGTATTTAGCACTAACTGAAGTTTATTTAGTGCTTTATCCGGGTAGCCGGAAAATAGAGCATTGCAGTAGTCTAACCTAGAAGTGACAAAAGCATGGATTAATTTTTCTGCATCATTTTTGGAAAGAAAGTTTCTGATTTTTGCAATGTTACGTAGATGGAAAAAAGATGTCCTTGAAATGGTCTTGATATGTTCTTCAAAAGAGAGATCAGGGTCCAGAGTAACGCCGAGGTCCTTCACAGTTTTATTTGAGACGACTGTACAACCATTAAGATTAATTGTCATATTCAACAGAATATCTCTTTGTTTCTTGGGACCTAGAACAAGCATCTCTGTTTTGTCCGAGTTTAATAGTAGAAAGTTTGCAGCCATCCACTTCCTTATGTCTGAAACACATGCTTCTAGCGAGGGCAATTTTGGGGCTTCACCATGTTTCATTGAAATGTACAGCTGTGTGTCATCCGCATAGCAGTGAAAGTTTACATTATGTTTTCGAATAACATCCCCAAGAGGTAAAATATATAGTGAGAACAATAGTGGTCCTAAAACGGAACCTTGAGGAACACCGAAATTTACAGTTGATTTGTCAGAGGACAAACCATTCACAGAGACAAACTGATATCTTTCCGACAGATAAGATCTAAACCAGGCCAGAACTTGTCCGTGTAGACCAATTTGGGTTTCCAATCTCTCCAAAAGAATGTGGTGATCGATCAATCCCACTTGTCCTCTTACCTCCTGTTGATAACTCCCTGGATATACATTGCCTCGTGTTGATAACTCCCTGTATATACATTACCTCCTGTTGGTAACTCCCTGTATATACATTACCTCGTGTTGATAACTCCCTGTATATACATTACCTCGTGTTGATAACTCCCTGTATATACATTACCTCCTGTTGATAACAGCCTGTATATACATTACCTCGTGTTGATACCTCCCTGTATATACATTACCTCGTGTTGATACCTCCCTGTATGTGGATAAGTGATGCAGAATAGAGGATTATTATTCTTCATATGCACTGTCCGCTTGCCTGTCCGGACATTAAAAACACAGTAGGAAAACACAAGTCTTTTATAATACTAATCTCCCACACATCATTACCGGTATGTGTCATAATTGTGTTATAATAAAGTATGTCTAAAATCAAACATCACAGAGAACAATGTAACCCATTAAAAATAGACATCCTTTTAAGCATCTTTAAAAAAAACATGTATCTCACAGTGTGTTCCCAACTATTCCAGAACACTTCAAAAGCCATTTCCCTTTCAAATTATTATTACTATTGTCGCAACAATGAATTATAGTGATTCTTTCTATGTGATCAAACTTTCCGAGAGACTGATGGGGATTGGCGGTGTTCATGTTTTCTCAGTACCATCTGTGGAGCCTCCTGGGTCAAGTAGAATCGGGTGTTCTCTTCCTGCAGATTAAAGAATCCCAATGCTTGGATTTGGTTTAAAACCCATGTTTCACTTTAAAACCATGCATATATTTAAGAGTCTGATATGTCACTTATTTTTTCAATATGACATTGTAAATTGGAGATGTAATCAATTATATACTTCTGGGCTCCACGCGCACCATAAAAATATGAAATAGAATGTTATCCAGGCTTGACGTAGATTCAGACGAACACTTCTGGACTGCCTGGCTGCACCAGATGGAAGTGTGCAAGTGGGTTTATTTTGACAATGAAGCACCAGTGTTAAAACAGACAGCTTCAGTCAGCCGATTCTAGCCATCCCTTCTAGTTAGTTCTAGTCAGGCAGGACCCCCACATTCAGAGGACCCACACTTTTGTTAGTGTCTTAGTGGTCAAGGTCACACCAAATACTTATCACCACATCTCCTTCAGCCTGTCAGTGGCCTTGATTCCCAGGACTTCAGTTTCAGTTAGTTTATGACCCCAGCACGCTGTGTGGTCAGAAACCTGCTTTCCCCATCATGATGAGCACTTCCACAATTTTCCCTCCTCTGCTGATCTTTTCCTCCTCTGGACTGAATCCCTGTATGTCTGATGTTCAATTGTTTGTGCATCTCAACGTAAGTTCCTTGAGATCTGTGTCATATAATGTGGAGCTAAGTTTGGTGGTTTATTGTGTACAATTACTGTGTGTTGAGCTTGATAGCTAGCTCGCGCTCCCGCTAGTGTTAGCATTTTGCATTGGAATGCATGAACATTTTAGCATGACTGTTAGCGATAAGCCATTTATTACCATGATTCATTTATGGTACTTATTTTCCACCATAATTTGCAAATAAATTCATAAAAAATCCTACAATGTGATTTTCTGGATTTTTCCCACTCATTTTGTCTGTCATAGTTGAAGTGTACCTATGATGAAAATTACAGGCCTCTCATCTTTTTAAGTGGGAGAACTTGCACAATTGGTGGCTGACTAAATACTTTTTTGCCCCACTGTAAATATGATCCCCAATCAGAGACAACGATAGATAGCTGCCTCTGATTGGGAACCATACCAGGCCAACATAGAAATACAAAAACTAGACTACATATAGAAATAATAAACTAGAACACCCCCAGTCACGCCCTGACCTACTCCACCATAGAAAATAAAAGCTTTCTATGGTCAGGATTTGACAACTGTTTGGCAATAATGACCATCATTATGTTTGGAGGAGAAAGGGGGAGGCTTGCAAGCCGAATAACACCTTCCCAACCGTGAAGCATGGGGGTGGCAGCATCATGTTGTGGGGTGCTTTGCTGCAGGAGGGGCTGGTGCACTTTACAAAATAGATGGCATCATGAGGATGGAAAATTATGTCGATATATTGAAGCAACATGTCAAGACATCAGTCAGGAAGTTAAAGCTTGGTCGCAAATGGGTCTTCCAAATGGACAATGATCCCAAGCATACTTCCAAAATTGTGGCAAAATGGCATAAGGACAACAAAGCCCAGGTATTGGAGTGGCCATCACAAAGCCCTGACCTCAATCCTGTAGAAAATTTGTGGGCAGAACTGAAAGCGTGTGCATGCAAGGAGGCCTATAAACCTGACTCAGTTACACCAGCTCTATCTTGAGGAATGGACCAAATTTAATCCAACTTATTGTGGGAAGCTTGTGGAAGGCTACCCAAAACGTTTGACCCAAGTTATACAATTTAAAGGCAATGCTACCAAATACTAATTGAGTGAATGTAAACTTCTGACCCACTGGGAATGTGATGAAAGAAATAAAAGCTGAAATAAATCCTTCTCTCTACTATTTTTCTGACATTTCACATTAGGTCAGTTAGTGGTGATTCTAACTGACCTAAGACAGGGAATTTTTTACAGTTGAAAAACTGAGTTTAAATGTATTTGGCTAAGATTTCTTATTAAAATCACTGTCCTTCGATTCACCACAACCGTACCCCTATTTTTCAATCGGACAACAGTCATATCATTTTGAAACTAGAAGAAGACCTATAGAAGGGAGTAGGCAAAAATGAGTCGTATTGTCTAGTTGGTCAGAAAACTATGTTTTTGTTAATGGCCTAGTAGGTTAGCTAGCTAGCTAGCTGTGTTTTACACTTAGTTTGCTCAGCAAAAAAAGAAACGCCCCTTTTTCAGGACCCTGTCTTTCAAAGATCATTCTTAAATATCCAAGTAACTTCACAGATCTTCATTGTAAAGGGTTTAAACACTGTTTCCCATGCTTGTTCAATGGACTATAAATAATTAATGAACATGCACCTGTGGAACGGTCACTAAAACACTAACAGCTTACAGACGGTAGGCAATTAAGGTTACAGTTATGAAAACTTAGGACACTAAAGAGGCTTTTCTACTGACTCTGAAAAACACAAAAAGAAAGATGCTCAGGGTCCCTGCTCATCTGCGTGAACGAACCTTTAGCATGCTGCAAGGAGGAATGAGTACTACTGATATGGCAGGGCAATAAATGACAGTGTTTGTAGTGTGAGACTCCTAAGACAGCGCTACAGGGAGACAGGATGGACAGCTGATCGTCTTCGCCGTGGTAGACCACTTGTCACAACACCTGCACAGGATCGGTACATCCAAACATCACACCTGCAGGACAGGTATAGGATGGCAAAAACAGCTGCCCGAGTTACACCAGGAACGCACAGTCCCTCCATCAGTGCTCAGACTGTCCGCAATAGGCAGGCCCTCACCAGACATCACCGGCAACAACGTCGCCTATGGGCACAAACCCACCGTCGCTGGATCAGACAGGACTGGCAAAAAGTGCACTTCACTGACGAGTTGTTTTGCCTCACCAGGGGTGATGGTTGGATTTGTGTTTATCGTCTACGAAATGAGCGTTACACCAAGGCTTGTATTCTGGAGCGGGACAGATTTGGAAGTGGAGGGTCCGACATGGTCTGGGGCGGTGTGTCACAGCATCATCGGACTGAGCTTGTTGACATTGCAGGCAATCTCAACGCTGTGTGTTACAGGGAAGACATCCTCCTCCCTCATGTGTTAACCTTCCTGAAGGCTCATCCTGACATTATCCTCCAGCATGACAATGCCACCAGCTATACTCCTCTTTCTGTGCGTGATTTCCTGCAGGACAGGAATGTCATTGTTCTGCCATGGCCAGCGAAGAGCCCGGATCTAAATCCCATTGAGCACGTCTGGGACCTGTTGGATCGGAGGGTGAGGGCTAGGGCAATTCCCCCCAGAAATGTCCGGGAACTTGCAGGTGCCTTGGTGGAAGAGTGGGGTAACATCTCACAGCAAGAACTGGCAAATCTGGTGCAGTTCATGAGGAGGAGATGCACTGCAGTACTTAATGCAGCTGGTGGCCACACCAGATACCAACTGTTACTTTAATTTTGCCCCCCCCTTTGTTCGGGGACACATTATTCCATTTGTGTTAGTCACATGTCTGTCGACTTGTTCAGTTTTTTTTTTTAATCTTGTTATGTTCATACAAATATTTACACGTGTTAAGTTTGCTGAAAATCAACGCAGTTCACAGTGAGAGGACGTTTATTTTTTTGCTGAGTTTAGTTAGCTAGCTAGATAATGAACCAGCTGCAATTATCATAAACCATTATTATGTAATTAGCTACAGTAGCTAAATATCTGTCGAATGTCTGTCAAGTAAGCAGGGTCATGGCATGTTAAAAACAATGTATGTTGGCTAGTTAGCTCACGTAGTATTGGGATTTTTCCAGAACATGTGTGGCCACTATACATTTCAGTACAGTCCGCAAGATGAGTGCATGCACCTGTTTTAGGCGAGAACATGTCTGTATTGTTGAACTATTGGTGTGTCTCTAAAGTTCCCATGCCCTAATATGGAACCAAACTAAAATTAGTGCAAGGCAAAAAGATAACAGTGGCTAAATGCCAGAGGGGATGAGTCATTAAGAGGAGTTACTGTGTGTGACTCACGTATGGACTCAGGAGAGGTAAAGGTCAAGAGCCATGTGTCCTCTGAAACACAATCCTGCCATACTGCTACTGCATTGCTTCTTGACACACTGATCACTTACCCGGAAGCCAGCTTCACCAACGTGTCGTAGGGAACACTGTACAACTGGCGACCAGAGTCAGCGTGCTTGCACCCGGCCCACCACAAGGAGTCGCTAGAGCACAATGGGACAAGGACATCCTGGCTGACCAAACCCTCCCCTAACCTGGACAACTTGTGCACCGCCTCATTGGTCTCCTTGTCGTGGCCGGCTGCAACACAGTCTGGGATTGAACCCGGGTCTGTAGTGATGCCTCAAGCACTGGGATGCAGTGCCTTAGACCGCTGCGCCACTCAGGAGGCTAGGTTTGCATATTTCTATCAGCTCTGTTGGGTTTCCTCTAGTTACCACAGCCACAAAAGTAAAGATTTTCCAAAATGTAAATATTAATGAAAACAAACTTGCTTTTTGGTCTTAATTTAAGGTTAGGTATAAAGTTATCAGTGTGGTTAGGTTAGGCTTAGAATCAGATTTTAAGATGAGAAATTGTGGAAATGGGCAGGATGTATTACTGTCAGCACAAACATTTATTTTATTTTACCTTTATTTAACTAGGCAAGTCAGTTAAGAACACGTTCTTATTTACAATGACAGCCTACCCCGGCCAAACCTGGACGACGCTGGGCCAATTGTGCCCCGTCCTATGGGACTCCCAATCACAGTCAGTTGTGACACAGCCTGGAATCTAACCAGGGTCTGTACTGACGCCTCTAGCACTGAGATACAGTGCCTTAGACCGCTGCGCTACTTGGGAGCCCAGGAGCACTCCATGTCAGTAAGTCATTATATTATTTTTTTCCTTTACATTGGATTATATAATTTCAAGAGCTAGTATTACACTCATATAAGAAGTGGAGAATCCCTATGCACCATACAACGGTCTACTCCTGGAGTAACTATCTGTCAGAGAGACTGATTAGAGGGTTAGGCAGGAGACCCTGGGTCAGCGGTAGGTCAGGGGTGAGGGCTCTCTTTCAAGCACACTCACTACCTCTATCCATCTCTCTCCAGGTGCTACAGAGACAGACTGGTCCAAGGACCTCCAGAGCCTTTTGACCAACTACCAGTGATCTCTCCAGAACACAGAGAAGTAAGCTCCAATCATATTTGGTATGCTTGATGCACTATGTAAACTCCCTTCTCTACAGCAGTCTGCTTGTATTATCCAGGACCAATGGTTGGATTTGATTTCCTGTACTCACTCCAATTCATGCTCTCTCCTCCCTGTAAAAGTCCCAGACTTTATTCAAAACTAACATGTGTCCATCCCTCTTTCCTCTAGGTGAGTCTTCTAGGCTATGGAACTCTAGAGCAGCACATCAAAACACCTGCCATCCTGTTGTCAACTATCTGCAGAATTTCACTGAACACATTTTGGGGATGACCAAATGCAATAAAGTTTGATATTAACAACTCAATTTTTTATTGTAAGATTACTAAACAATAGCTTTTTCATAGCATTTGTCATGTTGGTGTTACATTTTTTACTAACTTCCGAGATTTTTACTAACTTCCGAACTTAAACATCAAGACAAATACACTTAGAGCGTAGGATTTAAAACGTCTAAAGAAAATGTAAGTCTCATGTTCGGAGTGAATTATTTTTTATTAAGGTGTATCATACAGATGTCTCAACTAAAATACACTGCTCAAAAAAACAAAGGAAACACTTAAACAACAAAATGTAACTCCAAGTCAATCACACTTCTGTGAACTCAAACTGTCCACTTAGGAAGAAACACTGATTGACAATAAATTTCACATGCTTTTGTGCAAATGGAATAGACAACAGGTGGAAATTATAGGCATTTAGCAAGACACCCCCAATAAAGGAGTGGTTCTGCAGGTGATAACCACAGACCACTTCTCAGTTCCTATGCTTCCTGGCTGATGTTTTGGTCACTTTTGAATGCTGGCGGTGCTTTCACTCTAGTGGAAGCATGAGACGGAGTCTACAACCCACACAAGTGGCTCAGGTAGTGCAGCTCATCCAGGATGGTACATCAATGCGAGCTGTGGCAAGAAGGTTTGCTGTGTCTGTCAGCGTAGTGTCTAGAGCATGGAGGCGCTACCAGGAGACAGGCCAGTACATCAGGAGACGTGGAGGAGGCCGTAGGAGGGCAACAACCCAGCAGCAGGACCGCTACCTCTGCCTTTGTGCAAGGAGGAGCAGGAGGAGCACTGCCAGGGCCCTGCAAAATGACCTCCAGCAGGCCACAAGTGTGCATGTGTCTGCTCAAACGGTCAGAAACAGACTCCATGAGGGTGGTATGAGGGCCCGACGTCCACAGGTGGGGGTTGCGCTTACAGCCCAACACCGTGCAGGACGTCTGTCACACCGTGCACCGTGCACCAAGATTGGCAAATTCGCCACTGGCGCCCTGTGCTCTTCACAGATGAAAGCAGGTTCACACTGAGCACATGTGACAGAGGTGACAGTCTGGAGATGCCGTGGAGAACGTTCTGCTGCCTGCAACATCCTCAGCATGACCGGTTTGGGTCAGTCATGGTGTGGGGTGGCATTTCTTTGGGGGGCCGCACAGCCCTCCATGTGCTCGCCAGAGGTAGCCTGACTGCCATTAGGTACCGAGATGAGATCCTCAGACCCCTTGTGAGACCATATGCTGGTGCGGTTGGCCCTGGGTTCCTCCTAATGCAAGACAATGCTAGACCTCATGTGGCTGGAGTGTGTCAGCAGTTCCTGCAAGAGGAAGGCATTGATGCTATGGACTGGCCTGCCCGTTCCCCAGACCTGAATCCAATTGAGCACATCTGGGACGTCATGTCTCGCTCTATCCACCAACGTCACATTGCACCACAGACTGTCCAGGAGTTGGCGGATGCTTTAGTCCAAGTCTGGGAGGAGATCCCTCAGGAGACCATCTGCCACCTCATCAGGAGCAGGCCCAGGCGTTGTAGGGAGGTCATACAGGCACGTGGAGGCCACACACACTACTGAGCCTCATTTTGACTTGTTTTAAGGACATTACATCAAAGTTGGATCAGCCTGTAGTGTGGTTTTCCACTTTAATTTTGAGTGTGACTCCAAATCCAGACCTCCATGGGTTGTTAAATTTGATTTCCATTGATATTTTTGTGTTGTCACCACATTCAACTATGTACGAATATTTCATTCATTCAGATCTAGGATGTGTTATTTTAGTGTTCCCTTTATTTTTTGGAGCAGTGTATATATCCCACATGACTAAAGAATGGCACAACAACGTCGTAACAGCTTTATATGAATTTGAGTGGCTACATACAATACATGTTGACAGAATGGCTGCGAGACAGAGAGACTGTTGCTGTACTCTCAGGTAAGGCCCTTCCTATTTTATTAGGATCCCCATTAGCTGTTGCAAAATCAGCAGCTACTCTTCCTGGGGAACACATGGAACATGACATAATGCAGAACTTTAAAAGACAAGAACAGCTGAAGGACAGAACTACAGTGCTTCTGGAACCACTGAAGACCCCAGTATTCAGTCAGGAAGCTTGAAGAAGATGTGTGTCACCATCCAAGCCCATGTCACAGCAGGCAGTGGCCTGGGCCATGTTCACTGCACATGTTGCTGAACTATTGAACACTTTTGTTAGTGGAAATTCACATACAATATTCAGTTCATAAGCATGGACTGTAATACCTCGAGGGTCTTGTGGTGAAGACTGCTGTGCAAGGTATTGGGCAACAGTTTTATTCCCGGACCCGTATTCACAAAGCTTCTTCAGAGTAGGACTAGTGATCTACGACCAGCTCCCTTTTGTCAATGTAATCAATCATTGTGATATAAAAGGCAAAACTGCTCCTAAATCAATACTCCTACTTTGAGATTCTTTATGAATACGGGCATGCTGCTTTCTAGTGATCTAACTCCCTCTTCATCTGAAATGCAACAACACCAAAAACATGAATAAGAATTAGCCTAGTCAGTCAGTAACTTAGTTAACGAATGAAACACTAACGTAAATGTGCACAAGTCTATTCATCCCAATTGTACCAAAACAACAGCCTATTTGCAGTGAAATCAAGAGGGGCATTTTTCTTGCCAACCTTTTCTGTAAACAGTGCATCAATAAACAGGCAGGGCCATGAAGTAGTTTCACAATCGTCAGTATTATAGCTAGCTATATAGTTGTTATTTTCAAGAAACCTAGCTAGAGGTCATTTAGCTAGCTATGGTAGTAAACTCAGACTGTTGGTGGGAGTATGGTAATGTTAGCGAACTTTCCTTCCAGAGAATTTCAATCTAGATAGCTAAACTTTTCAATCAGATGGGATAGCTTAGCAAATATAGCTAATCGTTTTCCCTTCACATCGATATTTCTTTTCTTTTTCCCATCAAATCATATTTTTGTGAATATATACTGTATATATATATATACAGTCCCAATCAAAAGTTTGGACACAACTACTCATTCAAGGGCTTTTCTTTATTTTTACTATTTTCTACATTGTAGAATAATAGTGAAGACATCAAAACTATGAAATAACACATATGGAGTCAGGTAGTAATCAAAAAGTGTTAAACAAATCAAAATATATTTTATAATTGAGATTCTTCAAAGTAGACAACCTTTGCCTTGATGGCAGCGTTGCACACGCTTGGCATTCTCTCAACCAGCTTCATGAGGCAGTCACCTGGAATGCATTTCAATTAACAGGTGTGCCTTGTTAAAAGTTAACTTGTGGAATTTACTTTCTTCTTAAAGCATTTGTCCTAATGATGTAAGGATCGACCCAGGAGATGAGCATTAGGTACAGGTAGTGAAGGTTTAATAGCTGACGGAGATGAAATGGAACAGGAACTTCGTCTGGACAGGAACACATAACAACAATTAATGCGGACACAGGGAACACCACCAAGGAACAGACAAATATACAGGGGGTTATCAACAATGTGAAGGAGTCCAGATGAGTCCAGATGAGTCCAATGAGCGCTGCTGTGCGTAGTGATGGTGACAGGTGTGTGTAAAGAAGGGTAGCCTGGCACCCTCGAGTGCCAGAGAGGGCATTTATTTGGGCTGCAATTTCTGAGCCTGGTAACTCTACTGACCTTATCCTCGGCAGCAGAAGTAGCTGTGGGTCTTCCATTCCTGTGGCGGTCCTCATGAGAGCTAGTTTCATCACAGCGCTTGATGGTTTTTGTGACTGCACTTGAATAAACTTTAAACATTCTCGAAATGTTCCATATTGACTGACCTTCATGCCTTCAAGTAATGATGGACTTGGTCTTTTACTGAATAGGGCTATTCCCCCCCCCCCCAAATTGTGTATTTTAAAGTAAATATGAACCATCAGCGTACATTGACCCCTTTGTTTTTAAGCCCTGGATTTCTAGACTCCATTTTTTTTATTTAGCAGCCCTGGGGGAAAAAATAAACACCTTTTTTATATATTCTGTTTGCAAATTTAATTGCAACATTGCCTTTAAAATAGATATGACTTCTCTATATCCACCTATCTACCTCTATCTTTCCCTCTCTGATTGTATCAAACTCTTCTCACTCTCCCAATCTTGTTTCATTTCTCTCCTCTATCCCCCTCTCCTTTTGTCTTACGCCTCCAAACCTCTCTCTTCTCTCCCTGTTTAACCCTTGCACTGTCACTCCCTCTCTCTTCCTGTCCCCTCTTTCTCCCTCCCCATCCTTCAGGCATTCCTCCTCTCTCTCTCTCACTCTCTATCTCTCTTTCTCTCTCCCTTGGTTCTCTGATGTTTCAATCAATGAATAAATAAATATTTGCTTCTATTTTCAGTGAGAGTGTATGGCCAATACATGCATCCTTGGTTTCCACAAGGACACATATAGAGATGGAGAAAGATGGCGAGAGGGAGAAAGATATATATAGTACATGTTCTGAACAAGGCCTCTGAGTATGTGTTACAATGTGCTGTCAATCAAGAATGGAATACATTACCATGTTTTAGAATGTGATTGGCAGACACACTGAGACGCACCACACCCCTCCATCTACTCCCCAACATTCTCTCACACACAACATACCCCCAAGCACTCTGACAGTTGCATGTAATTTTATAATTATATGTTATGTTTGTGTTCTGTATCTATTCCTGTATCATATTGTCTGGGTATGCCAGATTCCTCTAGCTATGCCGCTTGCTAGTTATTTTTCAACAGTCAAAAGTCTACCGCAAATGAGACGCATCAGATATGTGTTGTGACTTTACCAGGAGTACAGTCAAACAAAGCAGAGGAGAGAGGAAGGAAAGGAGAAGGAAAGAAGAGAAGAGAAGAGAAGCAGGAGAGGAGAGGAGGAGAGGGGATGGAGAGGTGAAGCGGAGAGGGGAGGTAGAGGAGAAGAAGTAGAGGAGAGGAAGGAGAGGAGAGAGGAAGGAGTGAGAGGAGAGATGAGACGTAAAGAGGAGAGGAGAGAGGAAGGAGAGGAGAAGTAAAGGAGAGAGGAGTGGAAAGAGGAAGGAGAGTAGAAGAAAAGGAGAGAGGAAGGAGAGAGGAAGGAGAGGAGAAGAAAAGGAGAGAGGAAGGAGAGGAGAGAGGAGAAGTAAAGGAGATGGGAGAGGAGAGAGGAAGGAGAGGATAAGTAAAGGAGAGAGGAGAGGAGAGGAGAGGAGAAGGAGAGGAGAGAGGAGAGGAGAATAGAGGAGAGAGGAAGGAGAGGAGAAGGAGAAGAGGTGAGAAGAGATGGAGAGTAGAAGAGAAAGAGAGGTGAGGAGAATGAGTAAGATAGGGAAAGTAGAGGAGAGGAGAATGAGTAAGAGAGGAGAAAGAGAGGAGAGGAGAACGAGGGGAGAGGAGAGGGGAAGGAGAGGGGAAGGAGAGGAGAGGATAGGAAAGAGAGGAGAGGAGAGAGGAAGTAGAGTTGATAGGAAGTAGTTGAGAGAGAAGGACCCTGGCCTGTTTGCCCATGTTTAGCAAGTTTCATAATCCCCTGAGTGCTAAGACACTTAGTGGTGACATTTACTGCAATCTATAAAGAAGTGGTGTGTGTGTGTGTGTGCATGCATGTGTGTGTGTGTGCATGCAAGGACAAATATATAATTCTGCAGCTATAAATTATACAGAGTGAGAAGCAGCTTTTAGGATTTATTTTGGAGAGCTGTCCATGGTGCTGAACATACTGAGGGCCATACAGAGAGAAGCATCCAGCTGAAGATTATGCACGCTGACACCGGGTCTTCTGCGAACCTCGAAGCGCAACCTACAGCTAGCGTGAATCTCAGATTGTATTTTTACTTCTCAAATGGTAGATGCGCGCAACCTGTAGATGTTTGTCGGTCTCGTGTACCGCATGAGTCAATAGCTTTGTTCCAGTGTGTCAGTGCGCTACGCACATTATGTTAACCACTGTTGCTTGTACAGCTAGCTAGTACATATAAACTAGTACACACTAGCTAGAGCGTACTGTAGCTTCTAGTTCTAAGGGACATACAGCTATAGTGGCTTGTCAGGGGCTGATGGCCATGGTGCTGAGCATACTGAGGGACATACAGCTCTGGTGGCTTGTCAGGGGCTGATGGCCATGGTGCTGAACATACTGAGGGACATACAGCTCCAGGGGCTGTTGTCCATGGTTCTGAACATACTGAGGGACATACAGCTCCAGGGGCTGTTGTCCATGGTTCTGAACATACTGAGGGACATACGGTTGCAGGGGCTTGTCAGGGGCTGTTGTCTACACAGTGCGAAAAAGAAGAAGGGTATTGGAGCCTTCTCAGGGGTTGCTGTTCAGGGAGTTCTGGTGCTAGAAAGACAACTCCCGGTTCAGGCCCGGGTCCCAGGTCCCGGGTCTCCTCTCCTTTTATTTTGTCTGTTTCACTCTGACAGGCCGAGTTGACAGCATACTCTTCCCTGCTTTGTAGTCTTCAAACTTACTCCGTCATTTCTTTAAGTTCTAAAAAATGTTAATGATCTTAATGCCGTAAAGAGAACGAAAACAGTAATTTGATTCCTACAGTCTTAAAGCAGCTCCATCAGCAGCTCTCTACCAATTACTACGACTCCTTTCATTGTTAATAAAGGATGATCCACACAGGTTGAGAACCAATTTCACTGTTTAGTTCCGTTGTCAAGGCTACTTTCCTTTCCTATTGAATTTCATCAATTTTAGAGCAGCAGAACGAAAGCAGAAATAATAAAGGCTTCAGCTCTATGTCTCCATTTGTACTCGGTGGGGATCTTCCAGAGCTAAACTATTACAACCCCAGCATGGATTGGAATAACAGTCTATGATAAATTAATAGAGCCATAACGCTAGAGTACTGAGAGAAAAACACCCATAAAAATCCATTCATTTTAATTACGGTGCCATAAAAAGGGGAAGTAAGGAGAACTCAAGCATCCCTGTTGGTATTCTCTCTGCACTGATTTCTTTAAGAATGTGTCCTTGTCAGCACTTCAAACATCTGCTACCCAAACCAAACAAAATGTCTGCCTCCCAATTAACATTTTCTCAGACACATCCACAGAGAGAATAGATTCAGACTAAATAACTGTTACAGCTGTCGTCGGAATGAGACCAAGGTGCAGCGTGGTAGGCGTCCATTTTGAATTTATTAAATGAACACCATAAAAACAAGAAAGATAAACGACACGTAAAGTATAGTAACGCTAAACGAGCAATCACAAAAACAAGATCCCACAACAGAAAGTGGGAAGAACTCCGGACCATGAATCGCTGCCGGAGGAACCGGACCGTGGATCATCGTCAGAGGCTCTGGACTGGGAACCCCCGCCGGAGACTCTGGACTGCAGCTCGTCACTGAAGACTCCCGACTGCAGACCTCCGCTGGAGGCTCCAGACTGCAGACCGTTGCTGGAGGCTCCGGACTGCAGACTGTCGCTGGAGACCCCGGACTGGGGACCATCGCTGGAGACCCCAGACTGGGGACCATCGCTGGAGGCTCCGGACTGGGGACCGTCGCTGGAGGCTCCGGACTGGGGTCCGTCGCTAGAGGTTCCGGACTGGGGACCGTCGCTGCAGGCTCTGGACTGGCTTGTCAGGGGACGTTGTCTACACAGTCCTAAAAAGAAGAAGGGTATTGGAGCATTCTCAGGGGTTGCTGTTCAGGGAGTTCTGGTGCTAGAAAGACAACTCCCAGTTCAGGCCCGGTTCCCAGGTCCTGGGTCTCCTCTCCTTTTATTTCGTCTGTTTCAATCTGACAGGCCGAGTTGACAGCATACTTGACAGCATACTTGCATACTTGCATACCCTGCTTTGTAGTCTTCAAACTTACTCCGTCATTTCTTTAAGTTCAATAAAAGGTTAATGATCTTAATGCCGTAAAGAGAACCAAAACAGTAATTTGATTCCTACAGTATTAAAGCTGCTCCATCAGCAGCTCTCTACCAATTGCTACGACTCCTTTCATTGTTAATAAAGAATGATCCACACAGGTTGAGAACCAATGTCACTGTTTAGTTCCGTTGTCAAGGCTACTTTCCTTTCCTATTGAATTTCATCAATTTTAGAGCAGCAGAACGAAAGCAGAAATAATAAAGGCTTCAGCTCTATGTCTCCATTTGTACTCGGTGGGGATCTTCCAGAGCTAAACTATTACAACCCCAGCATGGATTGGAATAACAGTCTATGATAAATTAATAGAGCCGTAACGCTAGAGTACTGGGAGAAAAACACCCATAAAAATCAATTCATTTTAATTACGGTGCCATAAAAAGGGGAAGTAAGGAGAACTCAAGCGTCCCTGTTGGTATTCTCTCTGCACTGATTTATTGAAGAATGTGTCCTTGTCAGCACTTCAAACATCTGCTTCCCAAACCAAACCAAATATCTGCCAGGATCCGGACTGGGGACCGTTGCTGCAGGCCCCGGACGGGGGACCGTCTCTGCAGGCTCCTTGCCATGGATCATCACTACAGGCTCCGGGCCATGGATCATCACTGGAGGCCGGAACAGGTCTCACCAGACTGAGGAGACGTACTGGAAGCCTGGTGCATGGAGCTGCCACAACACGTCCTGGCTGGATACCCACTTCAGCTCGGTGAGTGTGGAGAGCTGGCATGAGACGCACTGGGCTATGAAGGCGCACTGGAGACATAGTGAGTAGAGCCGGCGCAGGATATGCTGGGCCGTGGAGGCGCACTGGAGGTCTTGAGCATAGAGCTGGCACAAAGCGTCCTGGCTGAATCCCCTCTGTAGTACGGCAAGTGAGGGGAGCTGGAACAGGCCACACTGGGTTGTGCTGGCGAACTGGGATACCATGTGTAGATCTGGAGCAGGATATCCTGGACCGAAGAGACGCACCAGAGGCCAGGATGCTGAGCCGGTAAAATCCGTCCTGGCTGAATGCCCACTCTAGCACGGCAACGGCGGGGAGCTTGCACAGAGCTCACCGGGCTGTGGATGCGCACTGAAGGCATGGTGCGCAGAACCGGATAACACGGTGCTTGACCGGTCACTCGCTCCCCACGGTAAGCATGGGGAGTTGGCCCAGGTCTGAACTTTGACTCAATCTCCCCGTGTGCCCCCCAAACAATTGTTTTGGGAGGCTGCCTCTCATGCTTGCTTTGTTGGTATAACTCCTCGTAACGTCGCCGTTCCGTTTTCGCTGCCTCCATCTCCTCCTTCGGACGGCGATACTCCCTGGCCCTTGTCCAGGGTCCTGCTTCCTCCAGGATTTCCTCCCAGGTCCAGTCCCCCCGACCACGCTGCTTGGTCCGTTGGTGGTGGGATTTTCTGTTACGGCTGTCGTCGGAATGAGACCAAGGTGCAGCGTGGTAGGCGTACACTTTTTATTTATTAAATGAACACCAAAAAAACAAGAAAGATAAACGACACGTAAAGTATAGTAGTGCTAAACCAGGAACTAACAAAAACAAGATCCCACAACAGAAAGTGGGAAAAAGAGCTGCCTAAGTATGATTCCCAATCAGAGACAACGATAGACAGCTGCCTCTGATTGGGAACCATACTCGGCCAAAAACAAAGAAATAGAAAACATAGAATGCCCACCCCAAATCACACCCTGACCTAACCAAAAAGAGAAATAAAAAGGCCCTCTAAGGTCAGGGCGTGACAATAACAGCTTGATTGTCCCGAATAGGACACACACACATTTTAGGTTATATTCCATTTCCTGTTACTTATATAAACAAGTATAGTTTAAACCCAATGACTGTATACAATGCCTTCAGAAAATATTCAGACCCTTTGACATTTTTCACACTTCACATCCATCTACACAAAATACCCCATAATGACTAAGCAAAAACAGATTTTTAGAAATGTTTGCAAACTTATTCAGCATAAAAATATAAAAAAATATCACATTTACATAAGTATTCATACCCTTTACTCAGTACTTTGTTGAAGCATCTTTGGCAGCGATTACAGCCTCAAGTCTTCTTGGATATGACACTAAAAGCTTGGCACACCTGTATCATCATTAGTCATTTAGGTCAACATTGGATCATTCAGAGATCCTCACTGAACTTCTGGAGAGAGTTTGCTGCACTGAAAGTAAAGGGGCTGAATAATTTTGCACGCCCAATTTTTCAGTTTTTGATTTGTTAAAAAAGTTTGAAATATCCAATAAATGTCATTCCACTTCATGATTGTGTCCCACTTGTTGTTGATTCTTCACAAAAAAATACAGTTTTATATCTTTATGTTTGAAGCCTGAAATGTGGCAAAAGGTCGCAAAGTTCAAGGGGGCCGAATACTTTCGCAAGGCACTGTATATATATATATTTGGGTTGAAGTCCAGGCTGAAAATAGCTTTGCAGGGACGCTCCCCATCCAACCTGACATAGCTTGATATATATAAAAAATGTTTTTGCTTTGTCATTATTGGGAAAAACATTTATTTAATCAATTTTAGAATAAGGGTGTAACGTAACTAAATGTGGAAAAAGGGAAGGGGTCTGAAAACTTTCCAAATGCACTTTTACAGAAGCAGTAGCCAATCTGACAAGGATAAAGAAGTGTATTTTGGTGTCGTAGCATGCTGCTGGCATATCTCTCTCTCTCTCTCTGGGGCTAGGCCTAAGCTTATCTTCCTTTATATTTATATTGTAAATATTAATATTGTACAGTGGACGCCTAAGCCTATAAGCCTATGCATGCAATGCCCTGATGCATTTAGTGCTCAAATCCAGAGGTGTGTACTCAAGTCACATGACTTGGACTCGAGTCTGACTCCAGTCACAATATTGATGACTTGAGACTCGAATTGAAATAAAATATAATTACTTGAGACTTGATTTGGACCTGGAACCTCAAGACTCGGGACTCGACTTTGTTTTGAGACTTTAAATGATCTGGCCAGGTTTTGTAACATTTTGTCACTCCTTTTGTGGCAGAGAGTTAAAAAAAATGATCTGTTCGTGAAACGCACACTAGGTCCTCAGATTGGACCAGCAAACTGTCAATCAACACAGGTCGTGTGACCTAGTGCTGTGAAAAGGTTTTGGGGGGTTGCCTCTGTGAAACTGACTGGGAAAAATATTTTCATACTGTATATATTTGAATAGGCTAAATATAGCCTACCATTTGTTTTTTATATGTATACCTTTGCTTATTCGATCTGATCACTAACATAGGCCTACCGCATTGCATGAAATTCTTGTTTAAAAAACATCTAATCTGTGCTTCATAACCAAAAAGTTGCATGTCTTAACTGTTGGCCAATGACCAGTCATCAGCACATATCCAGATTAGCGACCAGAAACATCTTGTTTAATTTTCTCCAGTTTTGCCTGGCAAAACAGAGTAATTTTACCAAAGTTAATGTTGTCCATATAAAGAACAATTTAGCAATCTACTACAGACACACCTTTGCCACAACAATAGGCTACCTGGTGATTTCATTGATCATTTTCAGATAGGCCTAGTTTGGGTGGTTTATAATTACATACCTTAGTGGTGGTATTGGCTATATGTCTAAAGATAACTGTTACATTGCACTACCTTCAATGCACTACCTTCAATACTAATGGGATGAATATATTTGTGAGGAAGAATAAGGCTACAGATAGATCATACTTTCCAGCCGATCCTGAAACCTCCGCCGCCTACAGGTGGTCCATATGATCCTGCTGGCTTTGGACACCAGAGAAGTGATGATATGACATGATATCCCGAGCACAGGAGGTACGCTGCACCTTAATTGGGAAGGCAATCAGGCAGTCAGTATTTGACATCCATCCACGTCTGAGGACGTCAGGAGATTACGTGGAAACTAGCTACTAGGGGCAACAGTGAGCATCTGCCTCTGAAAGCATCTGCCTCTGAGTCTAAAGGTTGTACATTCGAATCCAGGAATAGAAAGTTGTTTTTTATATTTTTGTTTAAAGCCTATTCCAAACCTGAACCATTCAGAGTTATTGCTTTACCTCAAGAATTTGGATTTAATGCCTGAACTTTCCCTAACTTTAACATTTTGGAATTAATACCTAATTTAACCTTAAACACTTGAAATTTGACGTTTGGAACAACTTTGAAATTTGATGTTTGAGAAACATGGATGAACGTCTATTTCTGACGTGAGACTGTGAGAGCTGGTAGGGGGAGGACCTGCTCGTGGTAAAGGCTGGAGCGGAATAAGTAGAATGTTATCAAATACATCAAACATATGGTTTCCATGTGTTTTAATGCCATTCCATTTGCCCCTTTCCGGCCATTATTATGAGCTGTTCTGCCCTCAGCAGCCTCCTGTGAACCCTAATTGATATTTACTGCCAAGATGAATGACTTTCAGCTCAAAATACAGGTGTAAACACAGTTTATTTCTGTATCTTGTGTTTGGAAAATGCATCACTGTTTATGGCTGTAATGACAGGCTACGTTTGCGAAACGATTGTGCGCACCTGTGCACCCGTGCATGTGCGTGCTCAGGTCGCAGGTCAAAAAGTTTGAAAACCACTGAGCTAGCGGATAGATTGCTGATTTGCTGTACAGATATAGTATCGGGTGCAGCACAAACGTCAAATTGTAGCGAGAGAGGATTGCCATAAATGAATGTGCAGCTACCAAAATGTCTTGTTGATCAAGAATATGAACCGTTTATTTTGCGAGCTCACCAGCACCAGGGCATAAAGCAACAATTACTAGCATATGCCTACTGTTCTTTTGGTTTAGTTTGCATTTGGAGCTTTCTGTAAAAATAAATTATTACATCATGAAAAATGTGTTGTAGATAAAATAATGAAAAGGGCTGTCTGGTAGCCTCAATACATAGACAAAGATCTGTAATTGAACAACTCATTGCCTGTATAGATTTTTTTGAGACTCGACTGGAGACTTGGACTTGCTTGTGACTCGAATAATAGTGACTTGGTCCCACCTCTGCTCAAATCAACTGAACAGTGAAGTGAACAATTATTGTTTTAGGAAAGTATAAACCAATAAAACAATAGAATATAAAGCTTATGCTACACATCAAAACACAAGGAATATCCCTTGTTCATTGATAGTGCTGGCTGTGTGGGTGAACACCCTAATGGCTTATGCACCCAATGTATATTTGACCATTACATTTATCAAATGTCCAATAAATTAAAATCTTCTCAGTCACTTGTCCGGCTCCTAATTTTCCTAACGGAAAACCTGGTTTATAGTAGGCGTATATATATCTAGTATAGGCTATTGTAGGCTACATAATAAACTTTCCAGTGACACTGACTCACCCAATGATGAAGATGCAGCATAGGCTGGTGAAGGCTGATGTGCTTGTGCCAATATCTAAACTTTGAAAATCAGTGCTGTTCGCTCAGAATCTAACAAAAGTTGTGTTATTTTTTCTTCTACAGACAGATTAGTCTTCTCTTTTGGCAGTAGGCATTTGCTTTCCAAACGGTAGGGAAATTGGGAAATTTGTCAAAGGCAAACTGACAGCCGCAACCAACCATAGAAATATAATCCATAGACGGTAGTTCCCATTTAAGTCAGGTCTGGCAGCCATTACTAATGTACCCATGAGTTTAACAGTCAAAGTGCCAGGGTTAGAGGTTCCAAAGTCCTTCTATGGTTTACATCTATGGCCACAATGCAACAAGCTGTTCTATTTTTGGCGCACATACTGCCCACATTGTGGACTTTCCAACTGTAAATGCTTCTGATTAAACTTAATCCACAGCCATTTTTTTTAGCCATTGATCCTCGGTGGCTAAATGATGCTCTCTGGTGTAGTATTTTGAATTATTTTATTTATGTCTGTTCAGACAGGAGTAATATAAGTTTGGGGAAAATATTTTTATAGCCTAATTTGCTGCAGCACCCACATCACCCCTACTTCCGCGGCCATGGGAGTGTGTGTGTATTTGTGTCTTACCCATTCTTGCATATTCTATTTTGCATCATAGATTGTGTGTGCCTGCAGACAATTTGTATGTGTGTCTACTTTATTGTGTGTGTTTGGTGTGTGTGTGCATGTGTGTGTGTGTGTGTGTGTGCCCCTGCGTGGGTGCTTGTGTGTGTTGTGTACATATGATTGACCATGACTGTGCTTTATCATGCATACAGTACACATACTTTCACACTCAAATACTCACATGTGGAGAAGACAGGCTTGTACTAAACCAATGGTCCGCTGTGACAATTTCCGTGGCACTCTACCAAGGGTCAAGTTGTGTGTGTGTGTGTGTGTGTGTGTGTATGTGTGTGTGTGTGAGCATGCGTGTACACACGTCCATGCTCACAACACAAGCTGTGGTGACAAAATGCATGCCATCTGTGCACACAGGAGATTTCACACTCTTGCCCACGTCTAAACTGTGCCAGTATTCCCAGTGGAATTTGACCAATTAACACATAGTGCCACAGAGGAACCAGTAAAGCCTGTAGTGGATGACACACCATGATGAAACCTGCAGTGAACAGATTGGTGGAAGCAGTAATGTTTTGTGTTTGAGTTACATAAGGTTTACAGCTTATGCTGGCAATTCCAGCTAAATGCAAGGACATTTGGCATTGACCCTTTAGACAAGATAAGTACCATGGAGACTTTAGACAAGGTTAGCTCCATTGAAACTTTAGACAAGGTTAGCACCATGGAGACTTTAGACAAGGTTAGCACCATTGAGACTTTAGACAAGGTTAGCTCCATTGACCTTTAGACAAGGTTAGCACCATTGACCCTTTAGACAATGTTAGCACCATTGAGACTTTAGACAAGGTTAGTACCATTGAGACTCTAGACAAGGTTAGTACCATTGAGACTTTAGACAAGGTTAGTACCATTGACATTTTAGACAAGGTTAGTGCCATTGACCCTTTAGACAAGGACAGTGCCATTGACCCTTTAGACAAGGATAGTGCCATTGAGACTTTAGACAAGGTTAGTGCGATTGAGACTTTAGACAAGGTTAGCACCATTGACCCTTTAGACAAGGTTAGCACCATTGAGACTTTAGACAAGGTTAGCACCATTGACCATTTAGACAAGGTTAGCACCATTGAGACTTTAGACAAGGTTAGCACCAATGAACCTTTAGATCAGGTGAGCTCCATTGACCCTTTAGACAAGGTTAGTACCACTGAGACTTTAGACAAGGTTAGCGCCATTAACCCTTTAGACAAGGTTAGTGCCTTTGAGACTTTAGACAACGTTAGCTCCATTAATCCTTTAGACAAGGTTAGTGCCATTGAGACTTTAGACAAGGTTAGCACCATTGACCATTTAGACAAGGTTAGCACCATTGAGACTTTAGACAAGGTTAGCACCATTGACCCTTTAGACAAGGGTAGCACCAATGAACCTTTAGACAAGGTTAGTACCATTGAGACTTTAGACAAGGTTAGTACCATTGAGACTTTAGACAAGGTTAGTACCATTGAGACTTTAGACAAGGTTAGTACCATTGAACCTTTAGACTAGGTTAGTGCCATTGACCCTTTAGACAAGTTTAGCTCCATTGAGACTTAAGACAAGGTTAGTACCATTGAGACTTTAGACAAGGTTAGTACCATTGAGACTTTAGACAGCGTTAGCTCCATTAACCCTTTAGACAAGGTTAGTGCCTTTGAGACTTTAGACAACGTTAGCTCCATTAACCCTTTAGACAAGGTTAGTGCCATTGAGACTTTAGACCAGGTTAGTATCATTGACCCTTTAGACAATGTTAGCGCCATTGAAACTTTAGACAAGGTTAGCTCCATTGACCCTTTAGACAAGGTTAGCACCACTGACCCTTTAGATCAGGTGAGCTCCATTGACCCTTTAGACAAGGTTAGTACCATTGAGACTTTAGACAAGGTTAGCGCCATTGAAACTTTAGACAAGGTTAGCTCCATTGACCCTTTAGACAAGGTTAGCACCACTGACCCTTTAGATCAGGTGAGCTCCATTGACCCTTTAGACAAGGTTAGTACCATTGAGACTTTAGACAAGGTTAGTACCATTGACCGTTTAGACAAGGTTAGCACCATTGACCCTTTAGACAAGGTTAGCTCCATTGACCCTTTAGACAAGGATAGTACCATTGAGACTTTAGACAAGGTTAGCGCCATTGAAACTTTAGACAAGGTTAGTACCATTGAGACTTTAGACAAGGTTAGTACCATTGAGACTTTAGACAAGGTTAGCTCCATTGAGACTTTAGACAAGGTTAGCTCCATTGAGACTTAAGACAAGGTTAGCTCCATTGACCCTTTAGACAAGGTTAGCACCATTGATGCTTTAGACAATGTTAGCACCATTGAGGCTTTAGACAAGGTTAGCACAACTAACCTTTTAGATCAGGTGAGCTCCATTGACCCTTTAGACAAGGTTAGCACCATTGACACTTTCGATCAGGTGAGCTCCATTGACCCTTTAGACAAGGTTAGCACCATTGACCCTTTCGATGAGGTGAGCTCCATTGACCCTTTAGACAAGGTTAGCACCATTGACCCTTTCGATGAGGTGAGCTCCATTGACCCTTTAGACAAGGTTATCTCCATTGACCCTTTAGACAAGGTTAGTGCCATTGACCCTTTAGACAAGGTTAGTGCCATTGACCCTTTAGACAAGGTTAGCACCATTGAGACTTTAGACAAGGTTAGTACCATTGACCCTTTAGACAAGGTTAGCACCATTGACCCTTTAGACAAGGTTAGTGCCATTGACCCTTTAGACAAGGTTAGTACCATTGAGACTTTAGACAACGTTAGCTCCATTAACACTTTAGACAAGGTTAGTGCCATTGAGACTTTAGACCAGGTTAGTATCATTGACCCTTTAGACAAGGTTAGCGCCATTGACCCTTTAGACAAGGTTAGCTCCATTGACCCTTTAGACAAGGTTAGCGCCATTGACCCTTTAGACAAGGTTAGCTCCATTGACCTTTTAGACAAAGTTAGCGCCATTGACCCTTTAGACAAGGTTAGCACCATTGACCCTTTAGACAAGGTTAGCCTCATTGACCCTTTAGACAAGGTTAGTGCAATTGACCCTTTAGACAAGGTTAGCGCCATTGAGACTTTAGACAAGGTTAGTACCATTGACCCTTTAGACAAGGTTAGCACCATTGACCCTTTAGACAAGGTTAGTGCCATTGACCCTTTAGACAAGGTTAGCACCATTGATGCTTTAGACAATGTTAGCACCATTGAGGCTTTAGACAAGGTTAGCACCACTAACCCTTTAGATCAGGTGAGCTCCATTGACCCTTTAGACAAGGTTAGCACCATTGACCCTTTCGATCAGGTGAGCTCCATTGACCCTTTAGACAAGGTTATCTCCATTGACTCGTTAGACAAGGTTAGTACCATTGACCCTTACGACAATGTTAGCGCCATTGACCCTTTAGACAAGGTTAGCTCCATTGAGACTTTAGACAAGGTTAGTACCATTGAGTCTTTAGACAACGTTAGCTCCATTAACCTTTTAGACAAGGTTAGTGCTATTGAGACTTTAGACAAGGTTAGCTCCATTAACCCTTTAGACAAGGCTAGTGCCGTTGAGACTTTAGACAAGGTTAGCACCATTGACCATTTAGACAAGGTTAGCACCATTGAGACTTTAGACAAGGTTAGCACCATTGAGACTTTAGACAAGGTTAGCACCATTGACCATTTAGACAAGGTTAGCACCATTGAGACTTTAGACAAGGTTAGCACCATTGACCCTTTAGACAAGGTTAGCTACATTGACCCTTTAGACAAGGTTAGCACCATTGAGACTTTAGACAAGGTTAGTACCATTGAGACTTTAGACAAGGTTAGATCCATTGAGACTTAAGACAAGGTTAGTACCATTGAGACTTTAGACAACGTTAGCTCCATTAATCCTTTAGACAAGGTTAGTACCATTGAGACTTTAGACAAGGTTAGATCCATTGAGACTTTGGACAAGGTTAGTACCATTGAGACTTTAGACAAGGTTAGTACCATTGAACCTTTAGACTAGGTTAGTGCCATTGACCCTTTAGACAATTTTAGCTCCATTGAGACTTTAGACAAGGTTAGTACCATTGAGACTTTAGACAGCGTTAGCTCCATTAACCCTTTAGACAAGGTTAATGCCTTTGAGACTTTAGACAAGGTTAGTACCATTGAGAATTTAGACAACGTTAGCTCCATTAACCCTTTAGACAAGGTTAGTGCCATTGACCTTTTCGATGAGGTGAGCTCCATTGACCCTTTAGACAAGGTTAGCACCATTGACCCTTTCGATGAGGTGAGCTCCATTGACCCTTTAGACAAGGTTATCTCCATTGACCCTTTAGACAAGGTTAGTGCCATTGACCCTTTAGACAAGGTTAGTGCCATTGACCCTTTAGACAAGGTTAGTACCTTTGACCCTTTAGACAAGGTTAGCACCATTGACCCTTTAGACAAGGTTAGTACCATTGAGACTTTAGACAACGTTAGCTCCATTAACACTTTAGACAAGGTTAGTGCCATTGAGACTTTAGACCAGGTTAGTATCATTGACCCTTTAGACAAGGTTAGCGCCATTGACCCTTTAGACAAGGTTAGCTCCATTGACCCTTTAGACAAGGTTAGCGCCATTGACCCTTTAGACAAGGTTAGCTCCATTGACCCTTTAGACAAGGTTAGCGCCATTGACCCTTTAGACAAGGTTAGCACCATTGACCCTTTAGACAAGGTTAGCCTAATTGACCCTTTAGACAAGGTTAGTGCAATTGAGACTTTAGACAAGGTTAGTGCCATTGAGACTTTAGACAAGGTTAGCACCATTAACCATTTAGACAAGGTTAGCACCATTGAGACTTTAGACAAGGTTAGCACCATTGACCATTTAGACAAGGTTAGCGCCATTGACCCTTTAGACAAGGTTAGCTCCATTGACCATTTAGACAAGGTTAGCTCCATTGACCCTTTAGACAAGGTTAGCACCACTGACCCTTTAGACAAGGTTAGCACCATTGACCCTTTAGACAATGTTAGCTCCATTGACCCTTTAGACAAGGTTAGTGCCATTGAGACTTTAGACTAGGTTAGTGCCATTGACCCTTTAGACAAGGTTAGTGCCATTGACCCTTTAGACAAGGTTAGTGCAATTGACCCTTTAGACAAGGTTAGCACCATTGAGACTTTAGACAAGGTTAGCACCATTGACCATTTAGACAAGGTTAGCGCCATTGACCCTTTAGACAAGGTTAGCTCCATTGACCATTTAGACAAGGTTAGCTCCATTGACCCTTTAGACAAGGTTAGCACCACTGACCCTTTAGACAAGGTTAGCACCATTGACCCTTTAGACAATGTTAGCTCCATTGACCCTTTAGACAAGATTAGTGCCATTGAGACTTTAGACTAGGTTAGTGCCATTGACCCTTTAGACAAGGTTAGTGCCATTGACCCTTTAGACAAGGTTAGTGCAATTGACCCTTTAGACAAGGTTAGCACCATTGAGACTTTAGACAAGGTTAGTACCATTGACCCTTTAGACAAGGTTAGCACCATTGACCCTTTAGACAAGGTTAGTGCCATTGAGACTTAAGACAAGGTTAGTACCATTGAGACTTTAGACAAGGTTAGATCCATTGAGACTTAAGACAAGGTTAGTACCATTGAGACTTTAGACAAGGTTAGTACCATTGAGACTTTAGACAACGTTAGCTCCATTAACCCTTTAGACAAGGTTAGTGCCTTTGAGACTTTAGACAAGGTTAGTACCATTGAGACTTTAGACAACGTTAGCTCCATTAATCCTTTAGACAAGGTTAGTGCCATTGAGACTTTAGACAAGGTTAGCACCATTGACCCTTTAGACAAGGTTAGCTCCATTGACCCTTTAGACAAGGTTAGCACCATTGAGACTTTAGACAAGGTTAGTGCCAATGAACCTTTAGACAAGGTTAGCTCCATTGACCCTTTAGACAAGGTTAGTACCAATGAGACTTTAGACAAGGTTAGTACCATTGAGACTTTAGACAAGGTTAGTGCCAATGAACCTTTAGACAAGGTTAGCTCCATTGACCCTTTAGACAAGGTTAGTACCAATGAGACTTTAGACAAGGTTAGTACCATTGAGACTTTAGACAAGGTTAGATCCATTGAGACTTTAGACAAGGTTAGCTCCATTGACCCTTACGACAAGGTTAGCACCACTGACCCTTTTGACAAGGTAAGCACCATTGACCATTTAGACAAGGTTAGCTCCATTGACCCTTTAGACAAGGTTAGCACCATTGAGACTTTAGACTAGGTTAGTGCCATTGACCCTTTAGACAAGGTTAGTGCCATTGACCCTTTAGACAAGGTTAGTGCCATTGACCCTTTAGACAAGGTTAGTGCAATTGACCCTTTAGACAAGGTTAGCACCATTGAGACTTTAGACAAGGTTAGCACCATTGACCATTTAGACAAGGTTAGCGCCATTGACCCTTTAGACAAGGTTAGCTCCATTGACCATTTAGACAAGGTTAGCTCCATTGACCCTTTAGACAAGGTTAGCACCACTGACCCTTTAGACAAGGTTAGCACCATTGACCCTTTAGACAATGTTAGCTCCATTGACCCTTTAGACAAGATTAGTGCCATTGAGACTTTAGACTAGGTTAGTGCCATTGACCCTTTAGACAAGGTTAGTGCCATTGACCCTTTAGACAAGGTTAGTGCAATTGACCCTTTAGACAAGGTTAGCACCATTGAGACTTTAGACAAGGTTAGTACCATTGACCCTTTAGACAAGGTTAGCACCATTGACCCTTTAGACAAGGTTAGTGCCATTGAGACTTAAGACAAGGTTAGTACCATTGAGACTTTAGACAAGGTTAGATCCATTGAGACTTAAGACAAGGTTAGTACCATTGAGACTTTAGACAAGGTTAGTACCATTGAGACTTTAGACAACGTTAGCTCCATTAACCCTTTAGACAAGGTTAGTGCCTTTGAGACTTTAGACAAGGTTAGTACCATTGAGACTTTAGACAACGTTAGCTCCATTAATCCTTTAGACAAGGTTAGTGCCATTGAGACTTTAGACAAGGTTAGCACCATTGACCCTTTAGACAAGGTTAGCTCCATTGACCCTTTAGACAAGGTTAGCACCATTGAGACTTTAGACAAGGTTAGTGCCAATGAACCTTTAGACAAGGTTAGCTCCATTGACCCTTTAGACAAGGTTAGTACCAATGAGACTTTAGACAAGGTTAGTACCATTGAGACTTTAGACAAGGTTAGTGCCAATGAACCTTTAGACAAGGTTAGCTCCATTGACCCTTTAGACAAGGTTAGTACCAATGAGACTTTAGACAAGGTTAGTACCATTGAGACTTTAGACAAGGTTAGATCCATTGAGACTTTAGACAAGGTTAGCTCCATTGACCCTTACGACAAGGTTAGCACCACTGACCCTTTTGACAAGGTAAGCACCATTGACCATTTAGACAAGGTTAGCTCCATTGACCCTTTAGACAAGGTTAGCACCATTGAGACTTTAGACTAGGTTAGTGCCATTGACCCTTTAGACAAGGTTAGTGCCATTGACCCTTTAGACAAGGTTAGTGCCATTGACCCTTTAGACAAGGTTAGCACCATTGAGACTTTAGACTAGGTTAGTGCCATTGACCCTTTAGACAAGGTAAGCACCATTGACCCTTTAAACAAGGTTAGTGCCATTGAGACTTTAGACTAGGTTAGTGCCATTGACCCTTTAGACAAGGTTAGTGCCATTGAGACTTTAGACAAGGTTAGCACCATTGACCATTTAGACAAGGTTAGCACCGTTGAGACTTTAGACAAGGTTAGCACCATTGACCCTTTAGACAAGGTTAGCACCAATGAACCTTTAGACAAGGTTAGCTCCATTGACCCTTTAGACAAGGTTAGCACCATTGAGACTTTAGACAAGGTTAGCACCACTGACCCTTTAGATCAGGTGAGCTCCATTGACCCTTTAGACTAGGTTAGTACCATTGAGACTTTAGACAAGGTTAGTACCATTGAGACTTTAGACAAGGTTAGATCCATTGAGACTTTAGACAAGGTTAGTACCATTGAGACTTTAGACAAGGTTAGCGCCATTGATGCTTTAGACAAGGTTAGCGCCATTGATGCTTTAGACAAGGTTAGCGCCATTGACCCTTTAGATCAGGTTAGCTCCATTGACCCTCTTTTTAGTATCTCAGGTGCTGCTAACTTGAAGAAATAAAAGCAAGTTCTTGGGGTCATTTAATGATACAGGATCAACGATGAAGATTATTTAACACTCTGAACTGAACATTTGGTCTTTCATGAAGTTATGGACACATGAGCTATGAATGAGTTATGACACATCACCATGTTGGTTATTATGAGTTACGCTAGGGTTGAAAAGCGGTTACCAAGAATTACTGACATTTACCTCCCAAAACCACTCCATTTTTTGTATTAACTAACTGCGAGAAACAGGTAAATTATAATAAATTATGTGTATGAACAGCATGACGTGTTCTTGAACTGTTAAATGATATGTGATGTTTAAATCTGGCTTCTGTACGGCCTTCTCTCTGAGATCTGCATGACCAATCATCAATGCTCAGGGTAGGAACAGACAGCGCATCTTTTTTTACTTGTGACAGGTAGGCTTACATTTTCTTTAGCAGAGCCTATGCACAGTTATATAAGGACTGAAGTTGCTTCTAATTTACAGAATTCTCCATCTGTCTTTCCGGGGTCACCTTATTTTTTTATTGTAAAGATGAAAACAGTCTATCAATCGAATATTGTTACGCTTCATTCTGAAATGGATTAAATAGTTTTTTCCCCTTATCAATCTACACACAATACCCCATAACGAGAAAGCAAAAACAGGTTTTTAGAAACATTTTCAAATGTATTAAAACAAAAAAACTGAAATATCACATTTAAATAAGTATTCAGACCATTTACTCAGTACTTTCTTAAAACCTCTTAAATGTTAAGTCCCCATATTTGGGGACCCTATTTGATTTTTGTTATTCTATGCAGTCTGGTATGAGAACAGTAGCCTCTATCTGCAAAAGCAGGGTGTCTAAGGAAAGCGGAGTATCTTGGCTAATGATCGGTGCCTTCAAATCTATGGTGTGACTTACTACCATATATGGGCATAAGGATTTATAAGGGCAGGCCGAGCCGATGACCTCATTTCAGGATGGCTGCTACCTACATTTCGGTTAGTGCTGTGAAGCATTCAAAAAATAAACACGGAATACATTGATACACACCGAACGCCGGGACTCCACAGATCATGAGGATATGATATCTTATTTGTCTGCCTGTGACCTACCGTTATTGATCACCAGCCCCAAGAGTCAAAATGTTTATTTTACACGTTTTCACCAAACAGGAGACTAATAATTAGGTTGGTAACAAATCTAGCCTATTGCCAATGTTATCTGATGATGTATGACTTAATGGCAACATCGAATGTCCACTGAGTGACTATATCTTTGCACATCAAAAATGTGATGTTGCCTGCTTATACGCTGTAGGCATCCATTACAAAGGGGATTGGCTACTATGGCACCTTGACAGTCTTGTAGCTAATAAGATAAGGGATATGGAGTTGACCTGGGCCTAGAACCTTTTATGTGTAATACAAACTATTGCTACCTGGCTCAGAGACTTGGAAACGTTCAGTGATCACACCTGACACCACTTACTAAAACATCTGCCCTTTTCTAGTTGTTAGGTCTATCAATCCCAAACCTTTTCTGATATTGTTCACTTGTTGTGGAAGCCATCTGATGTGTTTCCAGCTCTAGTCATCACTAATTCATGTATAATTTGTTAATGAAAGAAAAATGAATAAAAAACAATACCATTTTTTTGTAATTGTTATTTTGTGTGTGCTTGATCTGGTGTATTCTGAACTATGTAACTCCTATCTATCTTCTGATAATTTCCTCATAATCTCCCAGATGTCCTCTTCCCATATATACCAAGTGTTTGCCTGTCAGAATCATGTAATTACACATGAATAGCAGTTATTTTTGGGGATGTCTATTTAGGCAGAAATCTACATTTTGCCATTATATTTAAGAGCTAGAGATTTCAGTCTCATGTCTTCTTGGGGATGACGCTACAAGCTTGGCTCACCTGTATTTGTGGAGTTTAGCTAGGTCAGGTTGGATGGGGAGTGTCGCTGCACAACAATTTTCAGGTCTCTTCAGAGATGTTCAATTGGGTTCAAGTCCAGGCTCTGGCTGGGCCACTCAAGGACATTCAGAGACTTGTCCCGAAGCCACTCCTGTGTTGTCTTAATTCTCCAGTTGGAAGGTGAACCTTCATCCCAGTCTGAGGTCCTGAGTTCTCTGGAGCAGGTTTTCAACAAGGATCGCTCTGTGCTTTGCTCTGTTCATCTTTCCCTCGATCCTGACTAGTCCCCCAATCACTGCCACTGAAAAGAAAAACAGCCCCACAGCATGATGATACCATCACCATGCTTTACCGTAGGGATGGTGCCATGTTTCCTCCAGACGTGACGCTTGGCATTCAGGCGAAAGATTTCAATCTTGGTTTCATCAGACCAGATAATCTTGTTTCTCATGGTCTGAGAGTCCTTTAGGTGCCTTTTCGCAAGCTCCAAGCGGGATGTCATGTGCCTTTTACTGAGAAGTGGCTTCCGTCTGGCCATTCTACTATAAAGGCCTGATTGGTGGAGTGCTGCAGAGATGGTTATCCTTCTGGAAGGTTTTCCCCATCTCCACAACTCTGGAGCTCTGTCAGAATGACCATAGGGTTCTTGGTCACCTCCCTGATCAAGGCCCTTCTCTCCCGATTGCTCAGTTTGGCCTGGCGGCCAGCTCTATGAAGAGTCTTCCATTTAAGAATGATGGAGGCTACTGTCTTGTTGTAGACCTTCAATGCTGCAGAAATGCTTTGGTACCCTTGCCCAGATCTGTGCCTCGACACAATCCTGTCTCGGAGCTCAACGGACAATTCCTTCAGCCTCATGGCTAGGTTTTTGCTCTGACATGCACTGTCAACTACGGGACCTTATATAGACAGGTGTCTGCCTTTCCAAATGTCCAATCAATTGAATTTACCACAAGTGGACTCCAATCAAGTTGTATAAACATCTCAAGGATGATCTATGGAAACAGGATGCACTTGAGCTAAATGTTGAGTCTCATAGCAAAGGGGCTGAATACTTATGTAAATAAGGTATTTCTGTTTCTATTTGTAACACCTTTGTAGACAATAAAAAAAACTGTTTTTACTTTGTAATTATGGGGTATTGTGTGTGGATTGATGAGGAAAAACATGTATTTAATACATTTTAGAATAAGATTGTAATCTCACAAAATGTGAAAAAAGTCAATGGGTCTGCATACTTTCCGAATGAACTGTATACAGTTGAAGTCAGAAGTTTACATACACTTACGTTGTCATTAAAACTCGTTTTCAACCACTCCACAAATGTCTTGTGAACAAACTATGGTTTTGGCAAGTCGGTTATGACATCTATTTTCTGCATGACACAAGTAGTTTTTCCAACAATTGTTTACAGACAGATTATTTCACTTATAATTCACTGTATCACAATTCCAGTGGGTCAGAAGTTTACATACACTAAGTTGACTGTACCTTTAAACCGCTTGGAAAATTCCAGAAAATGATGTCATGACATTAGAAGCTTCTGATAGGCTAATTTACATCCTTTGAGTCAACTGGACGTGTACCTGTAGATGTATCTCAAGGCCTAGCTTCAAACTTAGTGTCTCTTGCTTGACATCATTGGGAAAATCAAAAGATATCAGCCAAGACCTCAGAAAAAAGATTGTGACCTCCACAAGTCTGGTTCATCCTTTGGAGCAATTTCCAAACGCCTGAAGATACTACATTCATCTGTACAAATAATAGTATGCAACTATAAACACCATGGAACCAAGCAGCCATCATACCAGACACATTCTGACCTTGTGAAGATGCTGGAGGAAAACAGGTACAAAATATCTATATCCACAGTTAAATTAGTCCTATATCGACATAACCTGAAAGGCCGCTCAGCAAGAAAGAAGCCACTGCTCCAAAACCTCCATAAAAAAGCCAGACCACGGTTTGCAACTGCACATGGGGACAAAGATCATACTTTTTGGAGAAATGTCCTCTGGTCTGATGAAAGAAAAATATAACTGCTTGGCCATAATGACCATTGTTATGTTTGGAGGAAAAAGGGGGATGCTTGCAAGCCAAAGAATACCACCCCAACCATGAAGCACAGGGGTGGCAGCATCATGCTGTGGGGATGCTTTGCTGCAGGAGGGACTGGTGCACTTCACAAAATAGAGGACATCATGAGGAAGAGAAATTATGTGGCTTTATTGAAGCAACATCTCAAGACATCAGTCTTGAAGTTAAAGCTTGGTCGCAAATGGTCTTCCAAATGGACAATGACCCCAATCATACTTCCAAAGTTGTGGCAAAATTGCTTAAGAACAACAAAGTCAAGGTATTGGAGTGGCCATCACAAAGCCCTGACCTGGATCCTATAGAAAATTGTGGGCAGAACTGAAAAAGCATGCGCGATCAAGGAGGCCTACAAACCTGACTCAGTTACACCAGCTCTGTCAGGAGGAAATGGCCAAAATTCACCCAACTTATTGTGGAAAGCTTGTGGAAGGCTACCCGAAATGTTTGACCCAAGTTAAAAACCTGTTAGGTTAAGTGGTAGCATGTCATTTTTTTGATGATTTGCGTGCCCAAACTGAACCGCCTCCTACTCTGTCCCAGATGCTAATATATGCATATTATTATCAGTATTGGATAGAAAACACTCTGAAGTTTCTAAAACTGTTTGAATGATGTCTGTGAGTATAACAGAACTCATATGGCAAGCAGGAACCTGAGAAGAAATCCAAACAGGAAGTGAGAAGTTGAATTTCAAAACATAGCCAATTTAAATCCCTGATAGATATGGATGTGCTTGCACTTCCCAGGGCTTCCACTAGATGTCACTGTCTTTACATCCTAGTTTTAAGATTATACTATAAAGGAGGGGCTCATGAGACCCATTTAAGTGAGCGATCTGTCAGGGCGCATCAGTCTCATGAAGTGCGCTCCCGAGAGAGTGTCCTCTCGTTCCAGGGCTTTTATTCAGACAATGAAATTCTCCGGTTGGAACTTTATTGATGATATTTGTTAAAAACATCCTCAAGATTGATTGCAGACATGTTTTGACTTGTTTCTACAACCTGTAACGGAACTTTTTGAGTTTTTGTCATGGAGGAAATTGTCGCGCCTCCATAAAGATGGATTACTGGACTGAACACGCTAACAACAGGTGGTTAAATGATGGGCTTTATGGAACTTTATGGAACAAATCAGTCATTTACTCTCGAACTGGGATTCCTGGGAGTGCCTTCTGATGAAGATTATCAAAGGTAAGTGAATATTTATAGTGTTTTTTCGAACTAATGTTGACTCCAAGATGGCGGAATTGTCTAGTTGTTTATAAGCAGGTACTGAGCGCCGTTCTCAGATTATGCTTTTTCCGTAAAGTTTGTTTGAAATCTGGCACAGCGGTTGCATAGAGGATCAGTCTATCTTTAATTTTGTGAATAACACTTGCATCTTTTATCAATGTTTATTATGAGTATTTCTGGGAAAATCACCGGATGTTTTGGAATCAAAATATTACTACACGTAACGTGCCAATGTAAACTGGGATTTTTGGATATAAATATGCACATTATCGAACAAAACATACATGTATTTGCAACATGATGTCATATGAGTGTAATCTGATGAAGATCATCAAAGGTTAGTGATTAATTTGATCTATATTTCTGCTTTTTGTGACTCCTCTCTTTCGCTGGAAAATGGCTGTGTTTGTTTTGACTATGACCTAACTTGACCTAAAGCCCTTGACTATGACCTAACATAATCATATGTGGTGTTTTCGCTGTAAATAATTGTTTTAATCGGACACCATGGGTAGATTAACAAGATGTTTATCTTTCATTTGCTGTATTGGACTTGTTAATGTGTGAAAGTTACATATTTATAAAAAATATGTTTGAATTTCGCGCACTGCTTTTTCAGCGGAATGTTGTCGGGGGGTTCCGCTAGCGCCCTAGAAAGGTTAATTTCCCGATTCCACTCTTCCGATATTTTCATATCTTATTGAGTACAGTCTTTTATTAATGTTATTAATTGTATTATTACCTCATCAGTTCTCATTGCTGAACGTCACAAACCCTTGGATATCTGCACAAACCCTAGTTTGCATAATGAATCAGCGATACGGAACGCCCGTCCTAGACAGGTTTTAAACAATTTAAAGGAAATGCTACCAAATACCAAATACTAATTGAGTGTATGTAAACTTCTGATCCACTGGGAATGTGATAAAAGTTTAAATAAATCATTCTCTTTACTATTATTCTGACATTTCACACTCTTAAAATAAAGTGGTGATTCTAACTGACCTAAAACAGGGAATTTTTACTAGGATGACATGTCGGGAATTGTGAACAACTGAGCTTAAATATATTTGGCTAAGGTGTATGTAATCTTCCGACTTCAACTGTAGATGTCCTAGCCTACCGTTTGATCTATTGGCCCAGAGGGAACCCTTACCCGTTCCACAACCGCCGTGGTCGCACCTGTCGGTGGACTTCCTGACAGATCTTCCTCCCTCACAGGGCAACACCATGATCCTGGTCGTTGTGGATCGGTTTTCTAAGTCCTGCCGTCTCCTCCCTTTGCCCGGTCTCCCTATGGCCCTACAGACTGCGGAGGCCCTGTTTACTCACGTTTTCCAGCACTACAGGGTGCCTGAGGATATAGTTTCTGATCGGGGCCCCCAGTTCATGTCCAGGGTCTGGAGAGCATTCATGGAACGTCTGGGGGTCTCAGTCAGCCTCACCTCAGGTTTTCACCCCGAGAGTAACGGGCAGGTGGAGAGAGTGAACCAGGATGTGGGTAGGTTTCTGCGGTCATATTGCCAGGACCGGCCGGGGGAGTGGGCGGCATTCATCCCCTGGGCAGAGATGGCCCACAACTCACTCCGCCACTCCTCCACTAACCTCACTTTCCCGTGCGTACTGGGGTATCAGCCGGTTCTGGCACCTTAGCATCAGAGCCAGATCGAAGCTCCTGCGGTGGATAAATGTTTTAAGCACTCGGAGGAGACCTGGGACGCCACCCATGTGCACCTGCAACGGGCCGTGAGGTGGCAGAAGGCGAGCACCGACCGCCACCGCAGTGAGGCCCCAGTGTTCGCACCGGGGGGCCTGGTTCTGGCTCTCTACCCGAAACCTGACCCTCGCCTGCCCTGACAGAAGCTGGGTCTGCGGTTTATGGGGCCATTCAAAGTCCTGAGGAGACTGAACGAGGTATGCTACAGGTTACAGCTTCCCCCTCGTTCCATGTGTCTCTCCTCAGGCCAGTGGTGGCTGGTCCACTTCAGGAGTCTGAGGTGCGGGAGGTTCCTCTGCCCCCTCTGGACATTGAGGCGGCCCAGCGTATGCTGTTCGAGCCATCCTGGACTCGAGGCGTCGGGCGAAGGGCCTTCAGTACCTCGTGGAGTGGGAGGGGTACAGTCCGGAGGACAGATGCTGGGTGCCGGTGGAGGACGTCTTGGACCCTTCGTTGCTGCGAGAGTTCCACCGTCTCCATCTGGATCGCCCTGCGCCTCGTCCCTGAGTTCGGTGTCGGCACGCTGCTGGAGCCGCGCGTCAAGGGGGGTACTGTCATGACTTCCGCCGAGGTCGGTCCCTCTCCTTGTTCGGGCGATGTTTGGTGGCCTTCTAGCCATCGCCGATCCACTTTTCATTTTCCATTTGTTTTGTCTTTGTCTTACACACCTGGTTTCAATTCCCCAATTACTAGTTCATTATTAAACCCTCCATGTTTGTTTGTGAGTGATTGATTTTATGTAATACGGTCCATTTATGTGGGCTCGCTTACTTTGTATTGCATTTGTCTATTTTGAGTAAAATACATTTATTTACTCATTTCTGCTGTCCTGCGCCTGACTCCTCTACACCAGCTACACACAGACTACATTACAGAAATTGGCTTTGGGGGCGACTAGTGAGATATACCTGCTGGAGCGCGTGCTACGGGTGGGTGCTGCTATGGTGACCAGTGAGCTGAGATAAGATGGGGCTTTACCTAGCAGAGACTTGTAGATGACCTGGAGCCAGTGGGTTTGGCGACGAGTATGAAGCGAGGGCCAGCCAACGAGAGCATACAGGTCGCAATGGTGGGTAGTATATGGGGCTCTGGTGACAAAACGGATGGCACTGTGATACACTGCATCCAATTTGTTGAGTAGAGTGTTGGAGGCTATTTTGTAAATGACATCGCCGAAGTCGAGGATCGGGAAGATGGTCAGTTTTACGAGGGTATGTTTGGCAGCATGAGTGAAGGATGCTTTGTTGCGAAATAGGAAGCTGATTCTAGATTTAATTTTGGATTGGAGATGCTTAATGTGAGTCTGGAAGGAGAGTTTGAGTGTAAGATTTTAAAGAATTTATCTGCACTGTATGTTTGTTAGCTAGCTAGCCAGACAGTTTTAGAGGAGTGATTCCATACATTTTATTTCCAAATTAACTGCCAGTATACCAACATTCCATTCAAACATTGCAGTCAGTCAATCCACAGACATACACTGGCTCAAATCAGTAGATGATAAGACTTATACAAGTTGTACACTTATACAAGTGCTGATATTGTATCATATAATATCACTCTGAGCTTTCCATGATTTTTTTTTTTTTAGACATTCATGGTCTGTTTACATATATTTTAGTGCCAATTTATAAAGAACATTTGTATAAAACCTGTATATCACTGTATTAATGATTATATGACAATACTTTATCTTGGAAATCATTTTATAACGCAATTTCTGATATATCACATGCCTTTGTTTTATTTTCCTGCATAAATAAAGTCAGTATTATGCCTTTAATGCCATTCATTCCAATTAGACTCATTTAGATTTCTCCCTGACCAATACGCTTGGACACGGTGTCCAAGTAAACTACATGTACTGTAGCTATGTTTGTGGAAAACATTTAATCACAGGTAAGACATTTAACTTGTTTAGTATAGACTGTTTGTAATTCCACTCATTACTTATAGCTGTTTATAAACTGGGTAGTTTGTATACTGGATCCTAATTGGCTAAAACAGCATTTAGCTGTGTCTGTGAGACCGTATACCATGACTATGAAGGTTAGCCTTTTCACCTCTATATCATTGTGCCTTTTCACCTCGATAAAATGGCTACATCAAAAATAGTTTGACATGCCGATGTAGAAAATAAGCGTTTAAATTAAGTTGAGAGAAACCAAAATGAAAAGAACTTTGTGAAACTAACAAAGTGGGCACTTGACTGCTTCACTGGCTGCTGTGCAGAAAAGGGATACAGTATGAGTTTAGGAATACAACAAAACAAAGCTGTATGTCATTCTACGGGACTTGTATCGTTCAGTGGGAAACATGAATGCTATGCTGGACTCAGAGCTGTTTTAAACCGACATATCAACGATCCCCTTCTCAGTTTGGCATGGAGTATACAGAAGGACAACGAATTTCCAACGAGCAACAATGTGTCTGTTAGTGTAATTAAAAAGTTGAGGAAACAGGGGCGGGACAAAGCTGCCCACCAGTGAAAAGCTACGTATGGTATGTGACTATTAGCTAGCGCAACAATTCTAATGTACCCTGACAATATAACCTATTAACTAACTTTATTTTGTCTTATGATTAATGTAAACAAAAGAGCCGATTGGAGTGAACACCCTCGCTACAATGCTTCCAAAGATCTGCAAAATAGCTGGCCCTTCGCAGATTTACACATACCACTGCCTCCAAAACACCATGATCCAGAAACTGTCTGATGCTTGACTAGAGGTACGAGAAATTCTGTCTGTCAGAGGACACAGATTCAAAACCTCTCTTCAAAGTTACTGGAGGCCAAATCTGGAAGTGAGAATGCTGTGGAGCACTATTCTCTGACAACACAGCAGCAGCTCCAACAGTTAAAAGAACAGCATTCATTTCCAGCAGTGTGGCGCCAACAATAACATGGGCAAGGCAACAACAAAGGCAACAACAAACGATAACATGGGCAAGACAACAACAAATGATAACATGTGCAAGCCAACAAGCCAACAAGAAACAATAACATGGGACAATTTTTTCATTCGTGCACAATAAATGGCAACATTCAGATAAACATTAATAAATAATTGGCATGTGTTAGTCACTCTAGAAGTGGCGCTAATGCTCGGTTTTTGCATCTTGTGGTTGTTGCATAGCAACCAGTCTAGCAACAATACTTTTGTCCGACCTACTTTTTCTGGTGGAATGTATTCATTATGAATTGATTTATTAAAGCAACATTTTCAATTTAGATGTGTCCTTGCCTTACCGTGTTGGTAACCGGTTTATAAAAAAGGCACCTCAGGGGTTAGTGGTATATTGCCTATATACCACGGTTAAGGGCTGTATCCAGGCACTCCGCGTTGTAACAACCCTTAACCTTGGTAAATTGGTCATATACCACTCCCCTTCGGGCCTTATTGCTTAAATAGTCCATTTGTTTGTGTTGTTGGTCTTGGCTAGCTACCACTCACTCACTCACTTGACTGCTAGCACCATCATGGAAACAGGCATGAGGTAAGCCATAAAATATTACATTTTTCTAAGTTGTGAGAACGCTCGGGAGCAAGCAATGTTGAAAAGTCATCTTTAGACATTGTACTTTTTATTTTTTTGTGTGTATTTGACTAAAATAAGCAGACAACAAAAAAAGTGTTTGCTGTGAGGCAAAGAGGTAACCTAAGAAACCAAAGGTTGTTTGCCCAACAGGCACAACTTTCTATGGCTTAGACCCTTTTGGTTCCAGGTAAAAACCGTTTTGGGTTCCATGAGGAACCATTTCCACAGAGGGTTTGACATGGAACAAAAAAGAGTTCTTCAAAGGGTTCTCCTACGGGTACAGCCGAATAACCCTTTTTTTCTAAGAGTGTATATTATTTAAGCATGTCATTTACAATGATGAAGATAAGGACACATTTTTAAAATTGAATTTAACTGTTGAAAGTGAGGAAACAATGAAGCAACAATAGAGAAAGGGGAGATTCGCACATTGCACAACATTAGGGGAAATATTATGAAAGGTAGCCTATATAAGCGTAAGTCTACTAATTATGAAATGTTTAAATAGGCCCTAATATATTTCATAATTTAAATTAAATGAATTGCTAGCTTATAATTGTAACTATGTAGGGCCGCATGTCTTGCACCAGCATCGCAGCTTCGTGGTTTCAGTCAATTCCAGTCCAGATCATACAGTATAATACAATATACTCCACACTCAAAAAGATTAGCCTACTGAAGATTTTTCATTTATTTACCCAAGTGAGCATACAGCAGCTACATATATGGGGCTTTTATGTTTTTCTGTTGTGCGTAATGTGCAGTAGCCTATGTAGGCTATGTATTGCATAACAGCACAATCCTTTCATTTGGGCTTTTTTGGGCATGGGCTCATAAAATGTATTTAATATATGGCTCATAAATTGTCTCAGGTAGTCAGACTCAGGTAGTATCAGTCTTGAATTTTCATGCCTTATCAAAGCTCTAATCATGTAACGTCTGCATCCAACTCACATCCCCAAACACTTAGATCCCTGGAACACAGCTCACTTTCCAGCTCACTCTCCAGATCCCAATCACCGGAATTCTAATCACCTGTTCACACACCTGTATGTCATTATCCCATACTATTTAGTTCAGTTCCTTGCACCCCATCACTGTGAGGTATTGTTTGTTTTGAGACACACTTCTTTCGGAGCTCTGTTTTTTCTTGTCCTTCACACCTGCTGTGTATGATAGTTTTTGCCTGCCTCACTCACAACACCTTTTGCCTATTCCCTGTACTATTGCCATTTTGGACCTACCGTGTATGACCTTCTGCCTGCCCCTGGACCCAGCGACCTGCCTCCTACTATGGTCCCCTCCAATAAACACCTGCTGCGCTCTGCGCATCATCACCATGATGGTTATTATGTGTTATGCTAGGGACCAGTGTTTTGACCAATTACCATGTTGGTTATTATGTGTTATGTTAGGGACCTGTGTTTTGACCCATCACCATGTTGGTTATTATGTGTTACGTTATGTTAGGGACCTGTGTTTTGACCCATCACCATGTTGGTTATTATGTGTTACGTTATGTTAGGGACCTGTGTTTTGACCCATCACCATGTTGGTTATTATGTGTTACGTCATGTTAGGGACCTGTGTTTTGACCCATCACCATGTTGGTTATTATGTGTTACGTTATGTTAGGGACCTGTGTTTTGACCCATCACCATGTTGGTTATTATGTGTTACGTCATGTTAGGGACCTGTGTTTTGACCCATCACCATGTTGGTTATTATCTGTTACGTTATGTTAGGGACCTGTGTTTTGACCCATCACCATGTTGGTTATTATGTGTTACGTCATGTTAGGGACCTGTGTTTTGACCCATCACCATGTTGGTTATTATGTGTTACGTTATGTTAGGTACCTGTGTTTTGACGCATCACCATGTTGGTTATTATGTGTTATTGTCACGCCCTGACCTTAGAGATCATTTTAATTCTCTAGTTGGGTAGGTCAGGGTGTGACTAGGGTGGGCAATCTATGTTTTCTATTTCTTTGTTGGCCTGGTATGGTTCCCAATCAGAGGCAGCTGTCTATCGTTGTCTCTGATTGGGGATCATATTTAGGCAGCCTTTTCCCACCTGTTGTTTGTGGGAACTTGTTTTTGTGTAGCTGCCTGTGAGCAGCCCAGAACATCCAACGATCGTGACAGAAGATCCCACCACAAATGGACTAAGCAGCGTGCCCAGGAGAAGCAGGGATCCTGGGCCTGGGAGGAAAGCCAGGAATGGAGGACATCCTGGACATTGGATGAAATCATGGCAGGAGACAGAAGCCTGCCATGGAAGCAGGCGGAGGCAGCGAAGGAGCAACAGTGATGACGCCGACGTTCTTAGCTACAAAGACAGCCCAAAGAACAGCCTGAAAATGTTTTGTGGGGAGGGGAGGCACACGGGGTGGTCGGCGGTGCCGAGGTGTGAACCAGAGACAACCTAGGAGGAGGTAAAGAGGTGGTCGGTCGACCCAGGGAGAGTGCCAGAGCCTGCCTGGGAGTCAATAGAACAGTGTGAGGAGGGATACTGGAGAATGGAGTTGGCGAGGAGTATGCGGCAACACAGGCGTTTGGAAGAGCGTGTCACCAGTCCGGTACAGTCTGTGCCGGTCCCACGCATCTGGCCTCCAGTGCGCCTCCCCAGTCCGGTACGTCCAATGTCTCCCCCTCGTACTCGCCCTGAAGTACGCGTCCCCAGTCCGGCACGTCCTGTGCCTGCTCTCCGCACTCGCCCTGATGTATGCCTCCACAGCCCAGTACGTGCTATGCTAGCTGCTCGCACTCGCCCTGAAGTGTGTGTCACCAGTCTGGAGCAACCTGTACCGGCTCCACGCATCAGGCCTCCAGTGCGCCTCCCCAGTCCAGTACGTCCTGTGCCTGCTCCTCACACTCGACCTGAAGTGCGTGTCACCAGTCCGGTACCACCAGTGCAGGCCCCACGCACCAGGCTTCTTGCGACGACCCCCAGTTCAGAGCCTCCGGCGAGGGTTCCCAGTCCAGAGCCTCCGGCGAGGGTTTCCAGTCCAGAGCCTCCGGTGAGGGTTCCCAGTCCAGAGCCTCCGGCGAGGGTTCGCAGCCAAGAGCCTCCGGCGAGGGTTCTCAGTCCAGAGCCTCCGGCGATGGTTCCCAGTCCAGAGCCTCCGGCGACGGTTCTCAGTCCGGAGCCTCCGTCGACAGTTCGCAGTCCGGAGCCTCCACTGATGATCCATGGCCTGGAGCCTCCAGTGATGAGCCATGTCCCGGAGCCTCCAGTGATGATCCATGGCCCGGAGCCTCCGGTAATGATCCATGGCCCGGAGCCACCGGCGACGGTCCATGGCCCGGAGCCACCGGCGACGATCTACGGTCCGGTTCCTCCGGTGACGATCCACGTGCCAGTGCTTTGCAAAAATATTCACCCCCCCTTTGCGTTTTTCCTATTTTGTTGCATTACAACCTGTCATTTAAATGGATTTTTATTTGGATTTCATGGACATACACAAAATAGTCAAAATTGGTGAAGTGAAATGATTTTTTTTTTGATAAGTGGTGCATGCATATGTATTCACCCCCTTTGCTATGAAGCCCCTAAATAAGATATGGTGCAAACAATTACCTTCAGAAGTCACATAATTTGTTCAATAAAGTCCACCTGTGTGCAATCTAAGTGTCACATGTTCTGTCACATGATCTCAGTATATATACACCTGTTCTGAAAGGCCCCAGAGTCTGCAACACCACCAAGCAAGGGGCACTATGAAGACCAAGGAGCTCTACACACAGGTCGGGGACAAAGTTGTGGAGAAGTACACTCCACAGAGCTGGGCTTTATGGACAAGTGGCCAGAAAAAATAAGCAAACATGTTTGGTGTTCGCCAAAAGGCATTTGTTCGCCAAAAGGCTCCCCAAACATATGTAAGAAGGTACTCTGGTCATATGAGACTAAAATGTAGCTTTTTGGCACAAATCCAACACCAAGAACACCGTCCCCACAGTGAAGCATGGTGGTGGCAGCATCATGCTATGGGGATGTTTATCATCGGCAGGGACTGGGAAACAGGTCAGAATTTAAGGAATGATGGATGGCGCTAAATACAGGGAACTTATTGAGGGAAACCTGTTTCAGTCTTCCAGAGATTTGAGACTCGGACGGAGCTTCACCTTCCAGCAGGACAATGACCCTAAGCATACTGCTAAAGCAACACTTGAGTGGTTTAAGGGGAGATGTTTAAATGTCTTGGAATGGCCTAGTCAAAGCCCAGACTTCAATACAATTGAGAATATGTGGTATGACTTAAAGATTGCTGTACACCAGTGGAACCCGTCCAACTGGAAGGAGCTGCAGCAGTTTTGCCTTGAAGAATGGGCAAAAATCCCAGTGTCTAGATGTGTCAAGCTTATAGAGACATACCCCAAGAGACTTGCAGCTGTAATTGCTGCAAAAGGTGACTCTACAAAGTATTGACTTTGGGGGGTATGCACGCTCAAGTTTTCTGTGTTCTTGTTTGTTTCACAATAGAAAATATTTTGCATCTTCAAAGTGGTTGTCATGTTGTCTAAATCAAATGATACAAACCCCCCAAAATTCAATTTTAATTCCAGGGTGTAAGGCAACAAAATAGGAAAAATGCGAAGGGGGGTGAATACTTTCGCAAGCCACTGTATCTATCTCTTGTTCCCTTTTTCTTTGTCTGTCGTCCTCTCTCTCTCTTTCTCTGTGTCTTTATTTTCTCTGTCTTGCTCTCTCTCTACACCGCTCTCTCTCTCTCTATACCGCTCTTTCTACCTCTCCCTCTAGGAATGCAAATTGGAAGCGACAGAGCAATCCTGAAATCCATCAGAGAGGAAATGAGCTAACCTGTTTGACTGGGTCTGTGTGAGAGGGGCCGCTCGGCTAGTAATTGCACTGTGTGTGTGTATGCATGTGTGTGTATACGTGTGTGTGGTGTATGTGCATGTGCGCATGCGTGTAAACTCTCTCCACTGTCTAATTTCCACTGATTCTTAACCCAGTGTCAATGTCCCAAACTACGAAAAAGCTCTTATCTTGAACACACTAAAAGGTTGACTGTTAACAGTTACTGTCACGAGTCCGACCGAGGGTGTTTCCTTTTCCCGGGCGGGTGGCGCTCGGCGGTCGTCGTCACCGGCCTATTAGCTGCCACTGATTGTTTTTCCTCCCCCTCCTTATTAGACAGCCGGCCCGCCTGGTTGTTGTGCGGGATTATTTCTATGTAACCTTCGGCTCTGTTGTAGAGGTACGTGTTTTGTGCCTGGTCGTGACTTGTTCCATTGTACATTTTGATTCCCTGTGTTTGGGAACGTTACTTTTGTGAGCACCCTGTGGTGTGTTAAGCGCTATTAAAAGACGCACAGCATTGAACTCTCTGTTTCCTGCATTTGACTCCACACCCACGACACCCGGAGCATTACAGTTACATTGTCTTCAGAAAGTATTAATTTCCCTTAAACTCTCTGGGATAGGCGGGACGCAAATGTCTCACCTGGCCAATTGGCAGGGAAAATGCAGAGCGCCAAATTTTTAAAAAATGCTATAAAATTCAAACGTTCATTAAATCACACATGTACGATACTAAACTAAAGCTACACTCGTTGTGAATCCAGCCAACATGTCAGATTTCAAAAAGGCTTTTCGGCGGAAGCATAATAAGCTATTATCTGATGATAGCACATCCCTTAACTTATTCCACGTTTTGTTGTGTTACAGCATGAATTCAAAATGGATTAAAAGGATTTTCTTTCTCTCACCCATCTACACACAATACCCCATAATGACAAAGTGGATTAAAAGGATTTTCTTTCTCTCACCCATCTATACACAATACCCCATAATGACAAAATGGATTAAAAGGATTTTCTTTCTCTCACCCATCTACACACAATACCCCATAATGACAAAGTGAAACATGTTTTTAAAATGATTGGCAAATGTTTTGAAAATTAAATACAGAAATCCAACAAGCGAATAAATAAATAAATAAAACAATGAAAAAAAAAAAAAAATATTTGTTTATATATATATGTATATATATATATATATATATATATATATATATATATATATATATATATATATATATATATATATATAGCACTGTATACATTACACAACTGTGGCCGTGATGAATAAATAAATGTCCATTGCGGTGGAGGCAGAGTAAAGACTGTTTAGCTGTTTAGGGGTTGGGGGATGACCCTAGGGGGAGCAGCATGACCATTGAGGGGGTGTGGGGACCAAGTGAAATAAAAACAATTAAAAAAGTAATAATATACATATTAACAACTGCAATAGTGATGGGGGGAGCAGGTAGCTGACTAGTGGTGGCTATTCAGCAGCCTGATGATCTGAGGGTAGAAACTATTGGCCAGTATTTCTGTTTATTTTTTGAGTACTACCTACCCTTTTCACCCCCCAATTTGGTGATATAAAATTGGTAGTTACAGTCTTCTCCCATCGCTGCAACTCCCGTAAGGACTCAGGAGAGGCGAAGGTTGCCATGCATCCTCCGAAACACGACTCCGCAAAGCCACACTGCTTCTTGACACACTGCTCACTCCTACCGGAAGCCAGCCGCACCAGTGTGTCGGTGGAAACACTGTAGAGCTGGCGACCGAAGTCAATGTGCATGCGCCCGGCCCGTCATAATTGGTTTCTAGAGCGCAATGGGACAAGGACTTCCCAGCCGGTCAAACCCTCCCCTAACCGGACGACGCTGGGTCAATTGTGCTCCGCCTCATGGGTCTCCTGGTTGCGGCCGGCTGGGATCTAACACGGATCTGTAGTGACGGCCCTAGCACTGCCCTAGCCTTAGAACACTGTACCACTTGGGAGGCCCCAGTCTTTCAGTTTTTGCCATGATGATCCTGTACTGTCTGAGTGATTTAAGCGAGGAGAACAGGGCATGGCTTGGGTGGATGGGGTCCCTGATGATTTTCTTGGCCTTCCTGCGACACCTGGTGTTGTAGTTGTCTGTGTGGTTAGACCATTTCAGCTTCTATGAGATGTGTACGCTGAGGTGTCCAGCCTGGTTCCCCCTGAAGTCCACAATCAGCTCCTCTGTTTTTCTAACATTGAGGGAGAGGTTGTTAACCTGGCACCACGTCGTCAGTGCCTACCTCCTCCCTGTAGGCTGTCTTGTCATTGTTGGTAATCAGGCCTACTACTGTCTTGTTGTCAGCAAACTTGATGATGGAGTTGGAACTGTGTGAGGCCACACAGTTGTGGGTATACAGGGAACACAGGCAGGCACCTGAGGAAGCAGACAGTAATGGCGCCAGAGGGGATGACTGTCGTTTTACAGGCTACTATCCAACTGTGCTATTTTGTGTGTTTTCTCCCATTGTTTGTAACATAATGTTGCTGCTACCGTTTGTTATGACCGAAAATAGCTTCTGGATATCAGAACAGGAATTACTCACCTCAAACTGGACAAAGATTTTTTTTCTCTAATAAGTCAGACGCAAAGGATATACTGCTTCTCCGAGACAGGCCAAAATACACGTAATTTTCGTGAAGAAACTATGGAAATACAATTCATCGGAGAGTGGTAACCTGCCTCTACCATCTGTTTCATTGGCCAACGTGCAATCACCAGACAATAAACTGGATGATCTCTGTTTGAGACTATCCTACAAAAGGGATATTAAAAATGTTAATATCTATGTTTCACCAAGTAGTTGCTGAACGACAACATGGACAATATACAGTTGGCTGAGTTTTCCTTGCATCGGCAGGAAAGAATAACTACATCTGGTAAGACGACGGATGGGGGTGTGTGACTATTTGTCAATGACAGCCGGTGCACAATGTCTAATATTAACTATTGAGGTATTGTTCCCCTGAGGTAGAGTATCTCATGAAAAGCTGGAGACGACACTAGCTACCAAGAGTGTTTTCATCTTTATTTTTCGTAGCCGTCTATTTACCACCACAAACTGATGCTGGCATTAAGACTGCACTTAATGCGCTTTATAAGGCCATAAGCAAAGAAGAAAATCCTCATCCAGAAGTGGCGCTTTTAGTGGCAAGGGACGTTAATGCAGACAAGCTTAAATCCGTTTTAACTCATTTCTACCACCATGTCACATGTGCAATCAGAGGGAAAAAAACTCTAGACCACCTTACTCCACACACAGAGACACATACAAAGCTCTCCCTCGCACTCCATTTGGCAAATCTGACCATAATTTTATCATCCTGATTCCTACTTACAAGCAAAAACCTAAGCATGAAGTACCAGTGACTCGTTCAATACAGAAGTGGTCCGATGACACAGATGCTACGCTGAAGGACTGTTTTGCTAGCACAGACTGGAATATGTTCCAGGATTCATCCAATGGCATTCTGGAGTATACTACCTCAGTCACCGGCTTCATCAATAAGTGCATTGTCCCCACTGTGACACTATGTACATATCCCAACCAGAAGCCATGGATTACAGGCAACATCCGCACCGAGCTAAAGGCTAGAGCGACGCTTTCAAAGAGCAGGACACTAATCAGGGTACTTATAAGAAATCTTGCTATGCCCTCAGACAAACCAAACAGGCAAAGCGTTAATACAGGACTAAAATGTAATCCTACTACACCAGCTCTGACGCTTGTTGGATTTGGCAGGGCTTGCAAACTATTACGGACTATAAAGGGAAACCCAGTCGCGAGTTGCCCAGTAACGCGAGCCTACCAGACAAGCTACATGCCTTTTATGCTCGTTTCAAGGCAAGCAACACTGAAGCATGCATGAGAACACCTGCTGTCCGGGATGACTGTGACATCATGCTCTCCGTAGCTGACGTGAGCGAGACCTTTAAACAGGTCAACATTTACAAAGCTGCGAGGCCAGAAGGATTACCAGAACATGTAGTCAGAGCATGCGTGGACCAACTGGTAAGTGTCTTCACTGACATTTTCAACCTCTCCCTGATCGAGTCTGTAATACCAACATGTTTCAAGCAGACCACCATAGTCCCTGTACCCAAGAAAGCGAAGGTAACCTGCCTAAATGACTACCGCCCTGTAGCACTCACGTTGGTAGCCATGAAGTGCTTTGAAAGGCTGGTCATGGCTCCCATCAAAACCATCATCCCGGAAACCCTAGACCCACTCCAATTCGCATACCGCCCCAACAGATCCACAAATGATGCAATCTCAATCGCACTCCACACTGCCCATTCCCACCTGGACAAAAAGAACACCTATGTGGGAATGCTGTTCATTGACTACAGCTCAGCGTTCAACCTCATAGTGCCCACATAGCTCATCACTAAGCTCGGGACCCTGGGACTAAACACCTCCCTATGCAACTGGATCCTGGACTTCCTGACGGGCCGCACGCCAGGTGGTAAGGTTAGGCAAAAACATCATTAAGTTTGTTGAAGACACAACAGTGGTAGGCCTGATCACCGACAACGATGAGACAGCCTATAGGGAGGAGATCAGAGACAACAACCTCTCCCTCAATGTGACCAAGGCCAAGGAGATGATTGTGGACAACAGGAAAAGGACGGCCGAACACGTCTCCACTCACATCGACGAGGCTGTAGTGGAGCGGGTTGAGAGATTCAAGTTCCTTGGTGTCCACATCACCAACAAACTATCATGGTTCCAACACACCAAGACAGTCATGAAGAGGGCACAACAACATCCTTTCCCCCTCAGGAGACTGAAAGGATTTGGCATGGATCCACAGATCCTAAAAAAGTTCTACAGCTGCACCATCGAGAGCATCCTGACTGGTTGCATCCCCAACTGCTCGGCATCGGACGATAAGGAGCTACAGAGAGTAGTGCGTACTGCCCAGTATATCACTGGGGCCAAGCTTATATAGTAGGCAGTGTCAGAGGAAGGCCCCAAAAATTGTCAGACTCCAGTCATCCAAGTCATAGACTGTTCTCTCTGCTACCGCATGGCAAGTGGTACCAGAGTGCCAAGTCTAGGTCCAAAAGTCTCCTTACAGCTTCTTCCCCCAAGCCATAAGACTACTGAACAATTAATCAAATGCCCACCTGGACTCTTTACATTGACAGCGCCTTTCTTTTTACACTGCTGCTACTTGCTGTTTATTATCTATGCATAGTCTCCTTACCCCTACCTACATGTACAAATTACCTCGATTAACCTGTACCTCCACACATTGACTCGGTACCGGTACCCCCTGTATGTAGCCTCGTTATTACTATTATATTGTCACTTTTATTTAATTTTTTATTTTGTTTATTTAGTAAATATATTCTTAACTCTATTGAACTGCATTGTTGATTAAGGGTTTGTAAGTAAGCATTTCAGGGTAAGGTCTACACCAGTGCATGTCACAAATAAAACATGATTTGATTTTCACCCTTGTGGGCCCCCCATGTTGAGAATCAGTGTTTTGCGAAGGTAATGTTTCCTGCCTTCACCACCTGGGGGCAGCCTTCAGGAAGTGCAGGAACCAGTTGAATGGGCAGAGTTCAGACCTAGGGCCGTGAGATTTGTAATGAGCTTATAGGGCACTATGGTATTGAAGGCCGAGCTGTAGCATCCTCACATATGCATTATTTTTGTCCAGGTGAGTAAGGGCAGTGTGTAGTGCAATGGTAATTGTCCGTGGATCTATTGGGGCGGTAGGCAAATTGTAGAGGCTTGAGTGTGTCGTTGAGGGAGGAGGTGATGTGGTCTTTGACTAGCCTCTTGAAGCACTTCATGATGACAGAAGTGAGTGCTACTGGTCGATAGTCATTCAGTTCAGTTTCCCTTTCTTTGGCACAGGGATGATAGTGGACATCTTGAAGCAGGTGGGTTTAGCGACCTGAGCTAGGGAGAGATGAAAATGTCCATAGAACTCAACAGCCAGCTTGTCTGCACATGCTGAGGGCACGGCTAGGGTTGCCGTCTGGACCGGCAGCCTTGCGAGGGTTAACATGTTGGAATGACTTACTACATTCCTCCTCAGTGGAGACTGTGAGTGTGTAGCTTACATTGTCATTGGGGACTCTCCTTGGTAATTCAGGGTCAATGTGCTCAAACCATTAGATAAAGGTGTTGAGTTCATCCGAGAGGGTGGAATTGGTGACTGCTGTCATCAATGCCACTCCATTGTAGACTTGGCCTTGTGTTTTAGGTTATTGTCCTTCTGAAAGGTGAATTCATCTCCCAGTGTCTGGTGGAAAGCAGACTGAATCAGGTTTTGCTGTAGGATTTGCTGTTGCTTGGCTCCATTCCGTTTCTTTTTTATCCTGAAAAACTCCCCAGTCCTTAACGATTACAAGCATATCCATAACATGATGCAACCACCACTAAAAACATAATTCCACTTTGACATTCTGGGATATTGTGTCTAGGCCACTCACAAAAAACTCAATTGAATCCATTTAAAATTCAGTCTGTAACACAACAAAATGTGGAAAAAGTGGTGTGAATACTTTCTGAAGGCATTGTATATCCAGACATACAGTATTTGTCTACAACAGTCATTCACTGTGACTTCAGACTGTGACTTCAGACTGTGACTTCAGACTGTGACTTCAGACTGTGACTTCAGACTGTGACTTCAGACTGTGACTTCAGACTGTGGCTTCAGACATGGAAATGATGAACAGCATCTGATTCATGTTGACTAGTTAAGGGTTGACAGTGACAAGTCACTCAGCAGGAGGAGCTATTTGGAGTCTCACATCTATTCCTACTCCTACCCTACCATACCTGTCACTCCCTCCCATGCTCTAGTCATATGAATCGATAATGACTGACATAGTCAATGTGTTTTAATCAAAAAAGCCCTTGACTCCTTTGCCGTGCGATATCATGGGAGAGTTCAAGCTTTTAATATCACATCTGTTACTGATCCCACCTGCCGAGGAGAACTCTGGGATTGGGAGGAAGGGACGAGCGAATTTTAGAGGGATGGGGTGTTGGGGTGGGGTTTATGTATGGATCCATTATGCATAGATTAGGACCCCCCCCCCGGCTCCCCTATGCTGAGAGGGCTGGTGGGAGTGTGGGGAGTACCATGATGCAGTTACAGACCCTGCACTCTCCTCTTTTTCTCATTTGCCCCGCCCCCCCATCCCTAAGCTCCATCAAGGCAGACCGGAAACCTGAGAGCGGGGTAGGGGCGCAGAGCGAAGCAGGGAGCAATGACAGTGACATCCATCGCATGCGATGAATAATCAATGACCACCATCTGGTGAAACAGAGCTGCAGTCGTTTACTCTCAGATGTGTCTACCTCTCTCTTTCCTTTCTCTCACTTTTTCTCCCTTTTCTCACCCTCTCGCTCACCTTCTCTCTCTCTCTCTCTTCTCCCCTGTATCTCTCTCTTCTCCCCTGTATCTTTCTCTCTCTATCTTCTGCCCATCTACTCTCCTCTCTCTATATTCCCTCTTTCTCTCTCGACAGGCCTGTGTTCTCTCCCCTGTAGTCCTCTGTGGCCTCTTTGTCAGACCAGCTATAAGAGTCCTCATTCTAATTCAGCTGTACTATGTTCTATCTGACAGCAGCTAAAAGGTGAACCTTTGCCCTTAAAAGACATCCACCCATATCAATCCTATTGTAATTGACTTTCTTATTAAAAAAGGGATTTGAATATGTAAAAGAGCTCAGAGCTGGTTCTTAAAGGACATGCAGACGTAAGAAACTCCATAGTAATATAGTCGTTTGGCTGAGTGCTTTATTCACCTGCAGTATTAGAGCGGTTTGAGACGCACAAATACATGCACGCACACATGCACACAAACAAACACAGTATTAGAGAGGCATGAGATCTGACATTAGCGGGTTCTTTCTGGTAAGAGCAAAGGTGGTGGGCCCTACTTTATGATCAACAACACATGGTGCGACGAAGGAAACGTACAGGAACTTGGAATACTTGGTCATCAAATATTGGCCTTCTTACCTTCCGAGAGAGTTCTCAAGGATTATCGCCATGGCTGTGTACATCCCGCTCCAAGATCTTCATTAAGTCTAGATGTCCTATAAGAACCAGCTTTGAGCTCTTTTACATGATATAAAAAAAACTTTTTTAATAAGCAAGTGAATTACAACAGGAATCGTATGGGTGGATGTCTTTTAAAGGGCAAAGGTTCACCTTGTGAGCTGCTGTCAGATAGAACATAGTACAGCTGAATTAGAATGAGGACTCTTATAGCTGGTCTGACAAAGAGGCCAAAGAGGACTACGGGGAGAGGACAGGGGAGAGGACACAGGCCTGTTGAGAGAGAGAGAGAGAGAGGGAGTATAGAGAGAGAGTAGAGTAGATGGGCAGGAGATAGAGAGATACAGGGGAGACGAGAGACAGATACAGGGGAGACGAGAGAGAGGTGAGAGAGGATTTGAAAAACGGAGAAAGAGTGAGAGAAAGGAAAGAGAGAGGTAGACACATCTGATAGTAAACGACGGCAGCTCTATTTTACCAGATGGTGGTCATTGATTATTCATTGCATGCGATGGATGTCGCTATCGTCGCTCCCTGCTTCGCTCCGTGCCCCTTGTGAAACACAACTATAGGGACAAAGTGAAGGAGCAATTCAGTGGGACGGACACAAGGCGTATGTGGCAGTGGCTCCTAACGATCATGGATTGCAAAAAGAAAGACAGCCACATCACCTTTACCAATGCAACCCATGTGTTACGAACCGGCTCGTAGCCCGTAACAAAGAGAGAGTACTGAATTTACCCTTAGCCCTGAGAACAGGACATTCATTTTTCCAATGTCCTGAACCCTGACTGTAGTGACACTCTTGACTGAAGTCAGCTTTACCATGGGAACCAGGCTCAACCCTACATGAATGAAGTTCTGCCTGTGAACAAGTGTATCGGTGGGCGTGGCCCAAATCTCTCTGAACGCCCCCACTCACTCCGAATACGAGGCTCTGCAAAGCCCCTTTTGTGAGTCAAAACATACTCGTCCACCAAAACCACAGCTTCAGAGACAGTCTTCACTTTTTTCCCGTTAAATACACGTAGCTTTCCAATCAGGGATTCTGTCTTTAAATTTCTCCAGCATAATCAGATCGCATAGGCCCTGGAATGTCTTCACCGCAGAGGTGGAACTGTAAAGATAACTCTCACGCACACTCAACATGAGTCTGTTCATCAACCCTTTTTAATATTCTAAATCGTTGGCGGTTAGAGTCTCAGGAACAAATTCGTAAATCTGTAAAACAGCCCGTTAACCTCATTATAGCTCACACTACCAGCTACACCAAGCGTTGAATATGCTTCCTGCACTTCAGTCAACACACTGCAACATTAAAGTGTGATCAGAATCAGGCCAACCCCTAGCGTCAGCAACATGCTCGAACAACGAAAAGAACGTCTCAGGGTCCTTCTCATAAAATTTTGACAACAGCCGTAAGTTTCCAACAATATCAAATGTGTCCGGGGCACAACGAGAGAGGAGCGACCCCTAGGTAAATCAGGGTCACCTTCCCAAAGCAAACTCTCCTCCAGGAGCTTTCCTTCCCAAGCCAATTCTTTCCGCACTTGTTGCAGCGCTCCAAATCCTTTTTAAAATTCCAATTCCTTTTCATGCTTAATATGATCATGCTCTAGCTGTAACAGAAGCAGTTATTTCTGCTGTTCAAAAGAAAGACTACTAGGGCTAACATACAGAGCGGACATTGTAGCGGAACGGGGAGACGGCTGGGGGCGTGGCGAGTCCTCGGCAGAGGCTGCCCCAGTCGTAACTACGAGTATACCACTCACCATCAGATGGCCTTCAAAATCAACCTAACATAATTGTTTTGTCGTTTATCACTAATTTCAACCTGGTAGTGTTCGGCGATCTTCAACAGTTGTTCTTTAGTACATAATTCTAACAGTTCCTCTGATGGAACGCGAACGAAATCGTCTGCATTAGACACCATAGTCTCAAGTAAATGCAACAAAACAAAATCTCACTCCAGGGTAGTGTCGTGTCTGCGACTATCATTAAATGTGAAGACTGTTATTTTATCAAATCAATTCTCTATGTGTAATTAATATTATATGATTAAAGTAATCATGTGAACTTTAATTATTAACAAGGAAGTCGGGGCACCATGGGAAAATGTTTATAGGGTCTTAACCATTTTGGGATAGGGGGCAGCATTTTCACTTTTGGATGAATAGTGTGCCCAGACTGAACTGCCTCCTACTCTGTCCCAGATGCTAATATATGCATATTATTATTAGTATTGAATAGAAAACACTCTGAAGTTTCTAAAACTGTTTGAATGATGTCTGTGAGTATAACAGAACTCATATGGCAGCAAAAACCTGAGAAGAAATCCAAACAGGAAGTGAGAAATCAATTTTCAAAACAGTGCCTATTGAAATCCCAGTGAGATATCAAATCAAAGTTCAAATCAAATCAAATTGATTTATATAGCCCTTCGTACATCAGCTGATATCTCAAAGTGCTGTACAGAAACCCAGCCTAAAACCCCAAACAGCAAGCAATGCAGGTGTAGAAGCACTGTGGCTAGGAAAAACTCCCTAGAAAGGCCAAAACCTATGATATGAATGAGATATGAATGAGGATGCACTTCCTAGGGCTTCCACTAGACGTCACCATCTTTAGAAACTGGTTTGAGGATTCTACTATAAAGGAGGGGCTCATAATAGCTCTTTGAGTGAGTGGTCTGGCAGAGATTCTCGGTCTCATGACGTGCGCTCCCGACAGAGTTTGCTCTCGCTCCAATGCTTTTCTTCAGACAATGAAATTCTCCGGTTGGAACCTTATTGATGATTTATGTTAAAAACATCCTAAATATTGAGTGCATACATCATTTGACTTGTTTCTACGTACTGTAACGGAACTTTTCGAGTTTTTGTCTGGAGGAAGTGCTCGCGCCTCATGAAGATGGATTACTCGGCTGAACACGCTAACAACAAGTGGCTAAATGGTGGGCTTTATGGAACTTTATGGAACATATCAGTCATTTATTGTCGAACTGGGATTTCTGGGAGTTTTTATCTATATTTCTGCTTTTTGTGACTCCTTTGGCTGGAAAATGTCTGTGTGCTTTTGTAACTTGACTCTGACCTAACATAATCATATGTTGTACTTTAGCTGTAAAGCATTTTTTAAATCGGACACGATGGGTAGATTAACAAGATGTTTATCTTTCATTTGCTGTATTGGACTTAATGTGTGAAAGTTACATATTTATAAAAAGATTATTTGAATTTCGCGCACTGCCTTTTCAGTGGAATGTTGTCGGGGGGTTCCGCTAGCGCCCTAGAAAGGTTAATTTCCCGATTCCACTCTTCCGATATTTTCACATCTTATTGAGTACAGTCTTTTATTAATGTTATTAATTGTATTATTACCTCATCAGTTCTCATTGCTGAACATCACAAACCCTTGGATATCTGCACAAACCCTAGTTTGCATAATGAATCAGCGATATACAAATTGGCTCAATTATCTATCTTACTAACTAACTAAACATATCACAGAAATACTTAAACAAACAATATAGCTACTGGTTACTAATATAATGCATTGATAAGTCCCTAGTGGGCTAAACCGGTACAATGGCTTGGTAGACAATGGAAATGGGTGGGGACAGATAAAAAGCAGGAAAGACAAAATGGATTCACTACACACAGTTGATAATTATATGAATTGAAATGCTAATCCTTTGCAAAGGAACAGCCGCTCCATCGAAAATAATTGCAACGTATATATTTACACCCGGATGTCGTTGTTGTCTTGTCTGTTGGAATCGCTTCATCAGAGAGTCGCTGGTTAACTTCCCCAGAAGTCACAATGTCTTTCGTAGTTGTCGCTTCCTCAGTGGCTCTGGATAGTGTCTGTTGTAATGGATACGTCAGGCCAGATGGTCGTTGCATAGAATAGATGCTTCCGGGGTTGTCGGTATTCTTGTACTAGACTTATGTAATTTCCAGCTGCAGACTAGTAATTCTACGCCTAGGATTTGCTCTTATTCTGTTGTGATCAAGTCTCAGAGTTTAACCATTTCCAGCCGTGGTCTCCTAGGCCTATAGATTTGTAGTTCTTAACTGTTTCAACATGTAGCATCAGCTCCATGTTTTCTAGTCTTCTTAACCATTCGAGACGTCCGGTTTACCGGGGGTCTCTTTGGCATGAAATGTACATTTCATCAAGGGTGGTTCTATACTCTGGAGTAGAAAATAGTGGTTCCATGATGCCTGATGTACTGTCTGGCTCACGGAGGTGAGTTTCTGACTAGTTAAACTTGAAATTAAATCCATACTCTCATTTAGAAGGCTAACATCACATTACATCTTTTCACAAATAGTTTCATTTTTACTCATTCATTTTATCCAACAGCTAGATGCAAATATGATCATTGAAAAGTGTACACAGAGATACAGTAATGTGTGTTTCCTGTCCTTCATGAGATCACCAACTGAAACACACTCGACATTACTGTCCCTTAACTTCTCTAGAGTAGGGTGCAGCATTCGGAATTTTGGATGAAAAGCATGCCCAAATTAAACTGCCTGCTACTCGGGCCCAGAAGATATGACATGCAAATCTGGTAGATTTGGATAGAAAATACGCTACAATTTCCAAAACTGTTAAACCTATGTAAAATATGTTTTGTTTTCTGAATTTTTATAATGAGTATTTCTGTATTTGAATTTGGCGCTCTGCAATCTCACTGGATGTTGGCCAGGTGGGACACTAGTCCCACGTACCCTAGAGAGGTTAAGGATCCACGGACCACTCCCACATCCTCAAAAATATATTGTTTAATTATTCAAACTTTTGATGTCCAATTGTCTCTCTGTGTTCCACAGTTTACATTCCAACCTGGAACACTACAGAACATAGAGGCAGCATATTTTATGTCCGGCATAAAACAGCAGACTTCCTGCTCTCCCCCTCTACGATAGAGAGCACGCTATAGAGCGGACACTCTGTAATCTGATCGTCACAGGAGCGTTATGACAGTAGCAAATGGAACTACTCTACCCACATCTCCCCCTGAGGTACACAACAAATTGTATTCACTTCCTTGGAAAAAATGTCCCAACAGTGAGTAGAGCAAGAGTTTCCAGCCTGGGCAGAGCCTGCAAACAAACCAATCTTCCTCTCTCCAATGCGGCACACAACCTATCCACCATAGTGGAAAGTTTACCAAACAAACATGAAAAGGGCAACCAACATTGGGACTACCAAACAGCACAAGTCAAAAAAGCTGTAACAAAAGATGCAACCAAAGCACCTAGAGAGTTTATCAAAACATAACTCCACATTTTCTCTCAAACACAATACTCATACCAGTTAGCTTAACAACAACACTATTGGCATACTTCACCAGGCAATGCACCCATTTTATGACATCACCGGACAACCAAAATCACTGATACAGTTGAAGTCGGAAGTTTACATACACTTAGGTTGGAGTCATTAAAATTTGTTTTTCAATCACTCCACCAATATAATCTAAGATGGGCATGAAAAAGTCAAAAGTTGGTGTAAATAACCATGACAGAGAAGGGTAAAGGTCATCAGACCTAATAAAAACAGTATGATGGCAGAGGGCCATTGGAGCCAATGGAGACCAAAAAGCATGGATAAGCACAATTACCATTGTCAACCACAACACACTGAAGTTACATTCACAACCTGTGGCAATCAAACAATAACTACTAGGAATATCTCCAGGTCTGGAGAGAGAGAGGAGAGAGAGAGTTTTGTGCACAATGCCACAAAATGAGTAGGAAACTGAAAGAGACACATATTTCCCTTAGATTACACAGACCCACAAAGAATTTGAAAGCAAATCTAATTTTGATCAACTCTATTGGGTGAAATACCAGTGTGCAATCACAGCAGCACGATTTGTGACCTTTTGCAAAAAGAAAAGGGCAACCAGTGAGGAATAAACACCATTGTAAATACAACCTATATTTATGTTTATTTTCCCTTTTGTACTTGAACTACTTGCACATCGTTACAACACTGTATACATAATATGACATTTGAAATGTCTTTATTCTTTTGGAACTTTTGTGAGTATAATGTTTACTGTTCATTTTTTATTGTTTATTTCATTTTTGTTGATCTATTTCACTTAATTTGGCAATGTAAACATGTTTCCCATGCCAATAAAGCTCTTCAACATTTACATGAATGAATTGGCCACTAATCTAGAAAAATCCTCAGCCCCTGGTGTTGGTCTCCACAATTAAGAGGTTAAATGCCTACTCCTCTCAGATGACCTGTGCCTGATGTCATACACAGCACATGGCCGACAGCAGAGCTTGGACCTGCAAGAGCAGTACTGCCAGACCTGAGCCCTGGCAGTGAACCCCAAAAATACAAAAATAATGATTTTTTGGAGAAGATCCAGATCTCAGGTAATTAGACCAAAGTTCACACTTGGTACAAAATACACTGAGTGTACAAAACATTAAGAACTCTTTCCATGACATAGACTGACCAGGTGAAAGCTATGATCCCTTATTAATGTCACTTGTTAAATCCACTTCAATCAGTGTAGATGAAGGGCAGGAGACAGGTTAAAGAGAATGTTTAAGCTTTGAGACAATGGAGACATGGATTGTATGTGTGTGCCATTCAGAGGGGGAATGGGCAAGACAAAAGATTTAAGAGCCTTTGAACGGGGTATGGTAGTAGTTGCCAGTCACACCATTTGTGTGTCAAGAACTGCAACGCTGCTGGGTTTTTCCACACTCAACAGTTTCCTGTGTGTATTAAGAATGGTTCGCTATCCGAAGGACATCCAGACAACTTAACACAACTGTGGGAAGCATTGAAGTCAACATGGGCCAGCGTCCCCGTGGAACGCATTCCACACCTTGTAATGTCTATGCACCAACGAATTGAGGCTGTTCTGAGGGCAAAAGGGGGTGCAACTCAATATTAGGAAGGTGTTCCTAATGTTTTATACACGTAGTAAGAGTCCTGCACACACTACAAATACGTAGGTTTAAAAATAAGCTCAACTTGACACGCAAATGAGGCAGTGAATGAACAGAGAGAAAGAATGCTGGTTATCTACGCCATTCAAAAAACTCATTCAAATACCTATTCAAATTAGGCCAAAACTCATTGAATGTGTCATTGCACCAATTGCACTCTATGGCAAAGAGGTGTGGGGTCCACTTGCAAAACAAGATTTCATCATTGAAACACTGCATGCAGAGTTCTATGTGGTTCTCTTACATGCCCAGAGGAAATGCATGCAAGGCAGAATTAGGACAATAACAAAAAATAAAAAATAAATTGCAATTGAGTTTTGGAAGCATTCAGTGACCCCCCTCTCATATCATTGCTGTCCCGTATACTCCCTCTCTGGCCTCTAGGACATCAGGCTGATGATTATCCCGCACACCTGTCACCATCGTCTCACGCACCTGAGCCTCATGACACTCACCTGGACTCCATCACCTCCTTGATTATCTTCCCTATATCTGTCACTCCCCTTGGTTCTTTCCTCAGGTGTTATTGACTCTGTTTTCATGTTGTGTGTTGTTTGTGTTACGTGTTCATTGTTTCATTTATTTATTAAAACACTTACTCCCAGAACTTGCTTCCCGACTCTCAGCACACTTGTTACAATTACCAAGCCATGCAATGCCAGGAGTCCCTCATCCAGCTGGTCCTGGGGCTGAGTCAGGGACAGCTCTACAGTTTTGTTTCCCCATAAATGGCTATATGTGCGCTTATGATCTGAGGAGAGGGGGGATGTAATTATTTAATGAATCAGATGGCTCATTCATAAAAACACATGGATATTGCCAATTACTTTATTGATTAGCAAACTTAGGTATGACATGCCAGCAACGAACGCTGACACTACATATCCAAGTATAACTGAACAAATTATGAAAGACAAGCGTTGTAATTTTGAATTCCTTAAAGTGAGTGTGGAAGAGGTGAATAAATGACAAGGTACCAGGGTCTGACAACGTGGATGATATTGCCACTCCTATTTGCCTACCTTCAATCTAAGCCTACTAGAAAGTGTGTGTCCCCATGCTTGGAGGGAAGCAAAAGTAATTCCACTACCCAAGAATAGTAAAACCCCCTTTACTGGCTTAAATAGCTGACCACTGTTTCACTAGATACAATGCTATTTTACTGTAAAGAAATTGACAAAATACTTTTGGCTCAGAACAGGGCAGCAAGGCTGGCCCTTAAATGTACAAGGAGAGCTAACATTAATATGCATGTAAATCTCTCATGGCTCAAAGCAGAGAAATTGACTTCATCACTATTTGTTTTTGTAAGAAGTGTTGACATGCTGAATGCACCGAGGTGTCTGTTTAAACTACTAGCACACAGCTCAGACACCCACAAGACATGCCACCGGAGGTCTCTTCACAGTCCCCAAGTCCAGAACAGACTATGGGAGGCGCACAGTACTACAACAGAGCCATGGCTACATGGAACTCTATTCCACATCAGGTAACTGATGCAGGCAATAAAATTAGATTTAACAAACAGATACAAATACACCTTATTGAACAGCAGGGACTGTGAGGAGAAAAACACACAGGCACAGACACACATACAGTGGGGCAAAAAAGTATTTAGTCAGCCACCAATTGTGCAAGTTCTCCCACTTAAAAAGAGGCCTGTAATTTTCATCATAGGTACACTTCAACTATGACAGACAAAATGAGAAATAAAATCCAGAAAATCACATTGTAGGATTTTTAATGAATTTATTTGCAAATTATGGTGGAAAATAAGTATTTTGTCACCTACAAACAAGCAAGATTTCTGGCTCTCACAGACCTGTAACTTCTTCTTTAAGAGGCTCCTCTGTCCTCCACTCGTTACCTATATTAATGGCACCTGTTTGAACTTGTTATCAGTATAAAAGACACCTGTCCACAACCTCAAACAGTCACACTACAAACTCCACTATGGCCAAGAGACAAAGAGCTGAACTAGAAACAAAATTGTTGACATGCACCAGGCTGGGAAGACTGAATCTGCAATAGATAAGCAGCTTGGTTTGAAGAAATCATCTGTGGGAGCAATTATTAGGAAATGGAAGACATGCAAGACCACTGATAATTTCCCTCGATCTGGGGCTCCACGCAAGATCTCACCCCGTGGGGTCAAAATGATCACAAGAACGGTGAGCAAAAATCCCAGAACCACACGGGGGGACCTAGTGAATGATCTGCAGAGAGCTGGGACCAAAGTAACAAAGCCTACCATCAGTAACACACTACGCCGCCAGAGACTCAAATCCTGCAGTGCCAGATGTGTCCCCCTGCTTAAGTCTGTCATAGTTGAAGTGTACCTATGATGAAAATTACAGGCCTCTCTCATCTTTTTGAAGTGGGAGAACTTGCACAATTGGTGGCTGACTAAATACTTTTTTGCCCCACTGTACACATGATAAGACACACACTCTACACACACGTAGATACGGATTTTGCATTGTAGATATGTGGTAGTAGAGTAGTAGCCAGAGGGCACACACTTAATGTGTTGTGAAAAGTGTTATGAAATGTAATCTCATGTATTATTTTAAATTGTATATAACTACCTTAATCTTGCTGGACCCCAGGAGGAGTAGCTGCTGATGGTGATCCTTAATAAATACAAATACTATGAAAATGGCACAGCCTACTTTTTCTTCCTGCTCTCTTGCTTCTCTTGCTACAGTGTGTGTGTGTGTGTGTGTGTGTGTGTGTGTGTGTGTGTGTGTGTGTGCGTGCAATTGAGTTTTGGAAGCATACAGTGACCCCCCTCTCATATCATTGCTGTCACGTATACTCCCTCTCTGGCCTCTAGGACATCAGGCTGATGATTACTGTGGTCTGGGAATGGGCATGTACTGTGTGGGTGTGGAAGTGTTTAATGAATTGTGTGTCCCCACAAGGTTACATGACTGTGTGTACAAGACTACAAGGCTGTGTGTGTGTGTGTGTGTGTGTGTGTGTGTGTGTGTGTGTGTGTGTGTGTGTGTGTGTGTGTGTGTGTGTGTGTGTGTGTGTGTGTGTGTGTGTGTGTGTGTCTGTGTGTGTGTGTCTGTGTTGGTCTGGGAATGGGCATTTACTCTTATTAGAGACTGCCATGTAGGAATTTTCACATCAGGAACAACTATTGAATATGCACTCAGTTCGCTTTTCTAAAACTCTCCCAAACAGAAAATATTGACAGTACACCATTGCAAACTATTTGACCGTAGTTACTGATCAAAACCTTGACAAAGTACAGACTCAGTGAGCACAGCCTTGCCAAGGGTAGACAGGAAAACCTGGCTCCATGTAGAGGAAAGGCTGTTCAACCACTGCATCACAGCAGAACACGAGACAGAGCTGCATTTCTTGACAAAAAGTAAAAACTATAAAACAATTAGAGCATGTAATTTCCCCAAATTTTAAACCCCATTTCAAGGTTTTAAAGACCTCTCTGATGAGAATCCTGTTGGGGGAGGACGCAGAGAGCTATGGGTTGGCAGCGCACTACATTGCTACCTGCCATAAGAAGAGGGACAGTGTCTGACAGACCAACCAACCTGCACATGTCCTCTATGCCATTGTTATTGTTATTGTCTGTTGTACGGTTATTTTTTACCCTTGACTATTATTGTTACTTATTGTCCTGTTGACAATCTTGATTATTATTATTTCATGTTAATAATTGTAAATTAATAACTTAATTTCCAAAGTACGTTTTGACAATATGTACATTGTTACGTCATGCCAATAAAGCAATTTTAATTTCATTGTATTTAATTGAAGGAGAGAAAGAAAGAGAGAGAGAAAGAGAAAATAGAGAGAAAGAGAAAGAGAGAAAGCAAGAGAGAGAAAGAGAAAGAGAAAGAAAGACATACAGACAGAGAGAGAGAGAGAGCATATGTACCTTCTATTTCTGACCAACAGAATCCTGACCTTTGACCCTGTCTACGCGAGGCACAGTGGGACCTCCTTGTTCCAGTGCTCTGTACGGCACAGCTCCCAGAAACCCCCAGCGGAGACCCATAACCTGTCCCAGAATGTACTGGGGAAAGGTGCCAGGTGCCGTTGGCCCATGTTGGCCAGTCCAGACTGGTTTGGCAGCCAGCCTTCAGACGTTGGCAGAGGGTGAAAGAACAGGTAGTGGAAAAAAGAGATGAAAAAAGAGAAAAACAACTCTCTGTTTTAGGGTCGTTAATCCCAAACGTCTCATTGGTTTATTTTTTTGTTCACCTTATTTGTTAGGAGTTTATAATAGGCCTATCCTGAGCTGATACTGGTGGTGACTCCTAGCAGACACAACCATTCAGGCTCTGCTTTAATCAAAATCTTCTATCTCTTTCTTCTCTCATTGTCATTCCCATTCTCTGTCTCTATCTCAATCTTGTTCTCTTCCTCATTACCTCCCTCTTTGTTACTCTGTCTGACTGTCAGTCTATTTGCTTGTCTGACTGTCTAACAAACATACGTACACAACATGTTATATCCCTTTGTCTTCATGTTCATGTGTGGGCATCTGCAGTTGCTACATACATTTTTGGTATTCTAAATGAATGATATGTACGCATTGATTCTTGAAGAATATAACTTGCCTCAAGAGCTTAGTTAAACTGTCGTACCCTATCAGAACCCAAAATATAAGCTTGTTTAACTTCAATGTTTGTAAACAAACAAAACGTTAACAAACACTACATAGCCTCAAAACATGGATGAAACTATAATTTTGATAACATGGGGAGAGAGAGAGTCCTTGCATCCATAGCTCTGTTTATGAATAGCTCTGTTTATGAATTTGAGAGTGGTTACATTTCTCTAGCCCCATCCCTCCCTTTTACCGAAACGGTGGTGGTGAGAGTGCTTTGTTATTGTTTTAACTGCTGATTAGCCTTTTAATCTCACTCACCTCTCAGAGACACCAACTCTCCATTCTTTCCCACTGTCCTGCAAATGAACAGAAAACCATTGCATTCATATTCCAGTTAAACTCCATGTTCTGTTCTGTTCTACTCTGTTCTCTTGCACTGTTCTCCCTCTCCCTCTCTCTGTCTGCTAACTGCCAGCCCTGTCACAGACCCCTCTGTAGTGAGGGGAGGAAGTGTGTGTGTGTGTGTGTCTGCTATGTGCCGGCCCTGTCAGGTACACCAGTGTAATGAGGAGGAGGAACACAGCGGCTCAGGGATGAGGATCTCTGCTAATTAACGCACGGGTCACTGCTGTAGTAACGACTGACAGAGAAAGAGAGCGAGACACAGAGAGAGAGAGAGAGAGAGAGAGAGAGAGAGAGAGAGAGAGAGAGAGAGGGGGCAGTTGAGAGACAGTAGGGGAGGGTAAGAGAGAGAGCGAGAGTCCCCTAAGCACATTGGAAAGAATTTACAAAAAAACAGAACAAACTAGAATGCTATTTGGCCGTAACAGAGAGTACACAGAGGCAGAATACCTGACCACTGTGACTGACCCAAACTTAAGGAGAAATTTGACTATGTTCAGACTCAGTAAGCATAGTCTTGTTAAATGAGAAAGGCCGCAAAATGAGATGGAAACTGAGCTGCATGTCCTAACCTCCTGCCAAATGTTTGACCATATTAGAGACACACATTTCCCTCGGATTACAGAGACACAAATAATTTGAAAACAAACCCAATTTTGTTAAACTCCATACCTACTGGGTGAAATACCACGGTATGCCATCACAGTAGCAAGAGGTGTGACCAGTTGCCGCAAGAAAAGGGCAACAAGTGAAGAACACACTGGCGGCTCCTTGCAGACTGGAGGCACTGGCGGCTCCTGGCAGACTGGCAGCACTGGCGGCTCCTTGCAGACTGGCGGCACTGGTGGCTCCTTGCAGACTGGCGGCACCTTGCAGACTGGAGGCACTGGCGGCTCCTGGCAGACTGGCGGCACTGGCGGCTCCTTGCAGACAGGCGGCACTGGCGGCTCCTTGCAGACTGGCGGCACCTTGCAGACTGGAGGCACTGGCGGCTCCTGGCAGACTGGCGGCACTGGCGGCTCCTTGCAGACAGGCGGCACTGGGGGCTCCTTGCAGACAGGCGGCACTGGCGGCTCCTTGCAGACAGGCGGCACTGGCGGCTCCTTACAGACAGGCGGCACTGGCGGCTCCTTGCAGACAGGCGGCACTGGCGGCACCTTGCAGACTGGCGGCACTGGCGGTTCCTTGCAGACTGGCGGCTCAGGACAGACGGGAGACTCTGATGGCGCTGGGCAGACGGGTAGCTCAGGCGGCACTGGGCAGACTGGAGACTCCGGCAGCGCTGGAGAGGAGGAAGGCTCTGGCAGCGCTGGACGGAGGAGCTCTGGCGCCTCTGGACTGAGGGGCAGAAGCTCTGGCAGCGCCGGACAGGCGGGAGACTCCGGCAGCGCTGGAGAGGAGGAAGGCTCTGGTAGCACTTGACAGACGAGGCGCACTGTAGGCCTGGTGCGTGGTTCCGGCACTGGTGGTACTGGGCCGAGGACACGCACCTCAGGGCGAGTGCGGGGAGCTGCCACCGGAGGGCTGATGCGTGAAGGTGGTACTGGATAGACCGGACCGTGCAGGCGCACTGGAGCTCTTGAGTACCGAGCCTGCCCAACCTTACCTGGTTGAATGCTCCTGGTCGCCCTGCCAGTGCGGCGAGGTGGAATAGCCTGCACTGGCCTGTGCTGGCGAACCGGGGACACCATGCGTAAGGCTGGTGCCATGTATGCCGGTCCAAGGAGACGCACTGGAGACCAGATGCTTCATGCAACCTGGCTCGATGCCCACTCTAACCCGGCCGATACGCGGAGCTGGTATGTGCCGCACCGGGCTATGCACCCGCACTGGGGACACCGTGCGCTCCACAGCATAACACGATGCCTGCTGGGTGTCTCTCGCCCTTCGGTAAGCACAGGAAGTTGGCGCAGGTCTCCTACCTGGCTTCACCACACTTCCTGTGTTCCCCCCACCAAGACAATTTTGGGGCTGACTCTCGGGCTTCCATCCACGCCGCCGTGCTGCCTCCTCATACCAGCGCCTCTCCGCCTTCACTGCCTCCAGCTCTTCTTTGGGGCGCCGATATTCTCCTGGCTGTGCCCAGGGTCCTTTACCATCCAATTCGTCCTCCCATGTCCATTCCTCTTTGCGCCGCCGTTGCTGTTGCCCGTTACCACGCCGCTTGGTCCTGTTTTGGTGGGTGGTTCTGTCACGGTTTCCCTCCTGGGAAGGAGAGGCGGACCAAAATGCAACGGGGTTGAAGTTCATGTTTTTCAATGAGAAAACTAAACATGAACATAATACAAAACAATAAACTTGGAAAATCCGAAACAGCCCTATCTGGTGCAACCAACACAAAGACAGGAAACAACCACACACAAAACCCAACACAAAACAGGCTACCTAAATATGGTTCCCAATCAGAGACAATGACTAACACCTGATTGAGAACCATATCAGGCCCAAACACAGAAACAGACAAACTAGACATCCAACATAGAATGCCCACTCAGATCACACCCTGACCAAACAAAACATAGAAACATACAAAGCAAACTATGGTCAGGGAGTGACAATTATGCAGTCTGTTGTCAATACCTTAAACCATTTCACATGATAAAACACAATTTGCAGATCTCACTTAGACTTTTCAGCAAAACTCTAAACACATTCTCATTCTCAAAACACATTCTGCACTCTAATGCACATGTCATCCATACTGGTAAACACAAGTGGCAACAATCAAATAAAAATAGAGAACATATGTCATTGATTGAACACAACCACTCAAAACTGATGTAACCTGTTTCAAATGATGCGACACAACCAATATAAGCCAGTTCAGAGAGCAAACAGGTTGTTGAAGGTGGGAAGGAGAAAGTCTGAGAATGGATACTGTATCACAGTGCATTGTAGGCTGTATACTGTACAATGGACAAATTGTATGGCCCTGAACATTGTGCTTTCCATTTAATAACAGTACTGTCTGCTCAATAGATTTTGACAGGTTGCAGGTTCATATCAACAAAGAACAAGAATTACAGTATCACAGAGACAAAGGACACATTTGTGAGATGCAGGGAAAACAAAAAACAAAATTGCAAAGAGCAAAGCAGAGTAGTAATTTCTGATCAATTTTGAGCTACTATGATAGAACATGTTTTCGTTCATCAAAAGACAATGACGGAAAAATATGATTTTTTGTTTAGATAAAAAATGTACTTCCCCCTGAGAATTGTATGTTTTGAACAATGTGTTTTCTATTTTTCGGTGTATTGTTTACTGACTGCTTGAGAGTGTATATCATTTTGATCACTTTGTTTATTTGAGAGCAGTGTTTGATTTTAAACACAGGTAAAACTGTTGAGGCGAATGGTTGAGGCGAATGGTTCATTTTGCAATAGGAGTCAGAGGATATGTAAATAGTGCTTGAAGATGAGGTTTTGTGTTTAATGTTTTCAGGAAATGGAGCAAGGTTTCAGAAATTGTGTTTTAGCAATTGAGAAAAACTGTACAGCCCTTAAATTGAAATTGAATTGAGAGAGAGAGAGAGAGAGAGAGAGAGAGAGAGAGAGAGAGAGAGAGGAGAGAGAGAGAGAGAGAGAGAGAGAGAGAGAGAGAGAGAGGGGAGAGAGAGAGAGAGAGAGAGAGAGAGAGAGAGAGAGAGAGAGAGAGAGAGAGAGGAGAGAGAGAGAGAGAGAGAGAGAGAGAGAGAGAGAGAGAGAGAGAGAGAGAGAGAGAGAAGGCCTTTGTGTGAAAGAAAATTAACTGTCCTGGCTTAGAGTGGTAAAGGCTGTAAATGAGGATGCGATCTGCTGGTGTGATATGCAGATACTGTAGTCCGAAATGGCATCCTATTCCCTATATAGTGCACTACTTTTGACCATGGCTCACAGGGCTCTAGTAAAAAATAGTGCACTATTTAAGTATTAAGGTGCCATTTTGGATGCACTCATACAGTAGCTGCTTTGCATTTTTATCCTTTCCTCTGTTCTTTCTCATTTACTAGCAGCATTTTGTTATGGTGTACAACAGTATGATGTGTCCAAAGGCAGTGAACCTTATCCAGGAATGCTATATTAATGTAATATTTGTTATTTTTCTTTGTAGATAAAATGTGATTAGTTTCATTGTACTTTCTCTTTCTGTGTCTGTTTCACCCTCACTCCATTGTATTATTGTGTAAACCAGAATATGTTGGCTCTTAAATCATACATCTACAAATTACATTTGACTCTCATATAAAACATATTCTCTCTGTTTGTCTGTCTCTTCTCCAAATGCAATACTTCTCACACAACATTTTAGTCTTTATATTTCTCCTTGTCCTTCACTCTGTCCTCTTTTCTTAATCCATGCCTTCCTTCATTCCCCTTTCTATCTCTCTCACACAGTCCAATAACTTGTGTCCAATCAGAGGCCTATTTTATCTCTTTATCTTTTATTAAAAATTATTATTATTTTTACCCCCTTTTTCTCCTTCATTTCGATCTTGTCTCATCACAGCAACTCCCCAACAGGCTCGGGAGGCGAAAGTCGAGTCATGCGCCCCCGGAAACATGACCCGCCAAACCGCTCTTCTTAATGCCCGCTTAACCCAGAAGCCAGTCGCACCAATGTGTCTGAGAAAACACTGTTCATCTGACGACCGCAGTCAGCCTGCAGGCGCCCGGCCCGCCACAAGGAGTCGCTAGAGCGCGATGAGCCAAGTAAAGCCCCCCCAGCCAAACCCTCCCTTAACCCAGACGATGCTGAGCAAATTGTGCACCACCCTATGGGAGTCCCGATCACAGCCGGTTGTGATACATCCTGGGATCGAACGCAGGTCTCTAGTGACGCCTCTAGCACAGAGATGCAGTGCCTTAGACCACTGTGCCACTTGGGAGGCCCTTCATCTCCATATCTATCAGCTGGTGAGAAGACTAGAGCCTGTGGAGGAATCAGAGGAATCAGTATGTTTGGAGCAATTCAGCTCAGAGCTGAACAGAGCAGTGGCCTCCATTGATCATTTCCTGTAAAGCTTGTTGGATGTGTCCAATATGATGGGGGCTATGAATCAATGAACAGGAGCATGTGCTTCTAAATGAGAAGACCCCGGAAAATACAACCTACCGCCTTGTTAACACTTTCAGAAACTCCATCACTGTACTGCTAGAAACATAGAGGAGAGGAACACTGCAGATAAAGTAGGTGTCAGTGATGTTTAGCCTCAATGGATTTTCCTCTGAAAACATTCCTCCAGTGATTTACAAACAGCCTTTGGGTCAGTTCCAATGACATTGAGTCAATTCGGGAACTAAACAAAAATGACACAAACCCAGTTAATAACCTTGTTTACAAACAGAGGATGATGTATATGCCATGTATAAATGGTTCTTTTGCACCTCTGCTTGACTCATGTATGGGCAGTTCCCAAAATAACTACAGCTTGTTTCTGAAGAAATCCAATCAAACCACTAAAATGTTGAAACTTTTCTGCAACAACCTACATACTACTGTAGACGTTAGATGTTATTACGATTGGGGTTGTTTTTCTGAGCTTGCAGCCACACAGCATGAACACCCTCCAAACACACACACATACACACACACACACACACACACACACACACACACACACACACACACACACACACACACACACACACACACTCACAATCACACTCACACTCACACACACTCTCACAGAGAATAGTCTGTATTGTTTGTAGATAAGACAGAGGGGTGAAGATAAGGAGGCGGTGGGTAGAGAGGTTTGGGATTTCGAAGCTCCCCTCATTACGCCTAGGCTTACGCAAAGGAATGCAATCACATCCACTCTCTCTGTCTCTCTCTCGCTCTCTCTCCTCCATCACTTCCCCTCTCATTTCCTCTCTCCTTTCATAATTTCCCCAATCTGACAAATCTCCATTTCACCCCCCTCGTTAACAGACACTGCAGAATACTTGTATGTAAATTAATATCTGGTATTGGAGGATTATCTAAATTAGCCATTCCTAATGAGATGAATCACACGAGAGGGGAAGATAATACCAGATTGAAATGTAAATGACAGTTTGATTTTCAAACCTGGCTCAGTGGCTCCCTGTACACTCGCTTCTCTCTGCTACTAATCTGAAAAACAAAAGAAGAGTCATAATTAATTTGTTTCAAATTCTGTTACAAACAAGCGCTGCCTCAGGTTACAGACTATTTCAACCTGGCTTTGTCTGTGTTTTGATTTCCTTTCTATCTGAGCTCTAAGTAGTAGTATCATGATACGTCTTCTTAGGTTAGCTCTAGAGAGAGACAGGATAATGATTCATCCACAGGGGAACGAGGGAGCAGGAGGAGGAGGGGGGGGGTCATGTTTTTAGACTTGACATAGGACATCCTCCCGCCCCCCTTCTCTCTCTGTTGCTTTCTCTCTCTCACTCCCACTCCCTATCTCTCTCTCTCTCCATCTCTCTGTTGCTCTGTCTCTCTTTCTACTCATTCTCTGTCAGTCATAAAAGCAGGTCCCCTTATCTTTCAGTATAATGAGTGTCCCAGTCTGGCTGTTTCAGTATAATGAGTGTCCCAGTCTGGCTGTTTCAGTATAATGAGTGTCCCAGCCTGGCTGTTTCAGTATAATGAGTGTCCCAGTCTGGCTGTTTCAGTATAATGAGTGTCCCAGCCTGGCTGTTTCAGTATAATGAGTGTCCCAGTCTGGCTGTTTCAGTATAATGAGTGTCCCAGTCTGGCTGTTTCAGTATAATGAGTGTCCCAGCCTGGCTGTTTCAGTATAATGAGTGTCCCAGCCTGGCTGTTTCAGTATAATCAAATCAAATCAAATCAAATTTATTTATATAGCCCTTCGTACATCAGCTGATATCTCAAAGTGCTGTACAGAAACCCAGCCTAAAACCCCAAACAGCAAGCAATGCAGGTGTAGAAGCACGGTGGCTAGGAAAAACTCCCTAGAAAGGCCAAAACCTAGGAAGAAACCTAGAGAGGAACCAGGCTATGTGGGGTGGCCAGTCCTCTTCTGGCTGTGCCGGGTGGATATTATAACAGAACATGGCCAAGATGTTCAAATGTTCATAAATGACCAGCATGGTCGTATAATAATAAGGCAGAACAGTTGAAACTGGAGCAGCAGCACGGCCAGGTGGACTGGGGACAGCAAGGAGTCATCATGTCAGGTAGTCCTGAGGCATGGTCCTAGGGCTCAGGTCCTCCGAGAGAGAGAAAGAAAGAGAGAAAGAGAGAATTAGAGAGAGAGCACACTTAAATTCACACAGGACACCGAATAGGACAGGAGAGGTACTCCAGATATAACAAACTGACCCTAGCCCCCCGACACATAAACTACTGCAGCATAAATACTGGAGGCTGAGACAGGAGGGGTCAGGAGACACTGTGGCCCCATCCGAGGACACCCCCGGACAGGGCCAAACAGGAAGGATATAACCCCACCCACTTTGCCAAAGCACAGCCCCCACACCACTAGAGGGATATCTTCAACCACCAACTTACCATCCTGAGACAAGGCCGAGTATAGCCCACAAAGATCTCCGCCACTGCACAACCCAAGGGGGGTCGCCAACCCAGACAGGAAGATCACATCAGTGACTCAACCCACTCAAGTAATGCACCCCTCCTAGGGACGGCATGAAAGAGCACCAGTAAGCCAGTGACTCAGCCCCTGAAATAGGGTTAGAGGCAGAGAATCCCAGTGGAAAGAGGGGAACAGGCCGGTCCGTTGGTCCGTTGCTCCAGAGCCTTTCCGTTCACCTTCCCACTCCTTGGCCAGACTACACTCAATCATATGACCCACTGAAGAGATGAGTGTTCAGTAAAGACTTAAAGGTTGAGACGGAGTTTGCGTCTCTGACATGGGTAGGCAGACCGTTCCATAAAAATGGAGCTCTATAGGAGAAAGCCCTGCCTCCAGCTGTTTGTTTAGAAATTCTAGGGACAATTAGGGGGCCTGCGTCTTGTGACCGTAGCGTACGTGTAGGTATGTACGGCAGGACCAAATCAGAGAGATAGGTAGGAGCAAGCCCATGTAATGCTTTGTAGGTTAGCATTAAAACCTTGAAATCAGCCCTTGCTTTGACGGGAAGCCAGTGTAGGGAGGCTAGCACTGGAGTAATATGATCAAATTTTTTGGTTCTAGTCAGGATTCTAGCAGCCATATTTAGCACTAACTGAAGTTTATTTAGTGCTTTATCCGGGTAGCCGGAAAGTAGAGCATTGCAGTAGTCTAACCTAGAAGTGACAAAAGCATGGATGAATTTTCTGCATCATTTTTGGACAGAAAGTTTCTGATTTTTGCAATGTTACGTAGATGGAAAAAAGCTGTCCTTGAAATGGTCTTGATATGTTCTTCAAAAGAGAGATCAGGGTCCAGAGTAACGCCGAGGTCCTTCACAGTTTCATTTGAGACGACTGTACAACCATTAAGATTAATTGTCAGATTCAACAGAATCAGGGTGGAATGCTGTTACAACACAACCCAGAAAGCAGAGCAATGAACCACTCCAAGAACTCTTCTGGCAGCAGGGTGGAATACTGTTACAACACAAAACCCAGAAAGCAGAGCAATGAATCACTCCAAGAACTCTTCTGGCAGCAGGGTGGAATACTGTTACAACACAAAAGGCATTGCAGCCCTATGACAAAAAACCTTTCTCAGCTAACGCCCTTCTCCCAGCCATGACACTAACGATCACCAAGGGAATTCTCTAGCAGGTGTCATTTATTTGTCCACTGTTCTCCCTCCTATCGTCCTCCTCCTCCCTTTGCCACTATGACTCCCTCTCACAGAATAGGATTAAGAGGCTCTGTCCTCATCCTCCGAATGCTCCCTGTGCTCTTCATCACCCTCCCGCTCTCCCTTCCTCACATGTATCTCTCCATCCCCATTTCTCTCCATCCCATGTTTCCAACACACTCCCCACTTCTGTGACGAGGAAATATCTCCCTGAAATGAAACACAAACGGAATATGGTCACTTCGCCCTGTAATCCCCACAGAAAATGTTTTCTGATTCACGCATGCTATTTAGATTGATAACGATGCCGCACACTGACACAAACAATCCCTTTCATCTTGCCTGGATACAAACAATGTATGCTTCATGAACGCAGAGCGAGAAGGAGAGGAGAATGTTAATTCCAGTGAGAAAGGGATTTGTTATTCAGGATTCTAGAGACAAAATGAAAAAATGGATTAATGCCTCAGTATTAATGGAGGTGGAGAAAGGGTGGGAGAGGTAGAGAGAGATAGAGGGGGGATAAAGAGAGGGGGGGGTACTTGGTAAATAATACCCAATGAGATGAATGATGTTTGGATGGATGATGTTTGGATATTTCTGTGACCTTGTATATTTTCATATCTTATTTTTTTTTTGGGGGGGGTAAATCAGCTTTAATATTGCAGATAGATTGTGGCTTCCATCAATGTAATTGTCTGCAACATTTCCTACCTGCTTATCTGAAAAAGAGTTAGTATTGCTGTGAATCATGTGGAGTTAGTATTGCTGTGAATCATGTGGAGTCAGTATTGCTGTGAATCATGTGGAGTCAGTATTGCTGTGAATCATGTGGAGTCAGTATTGCTGTGAATCATGTGGAGTCAGTATTTCTGTGAATCATGTGGAGTCAGTATTTCTGTGAATCATGTGGAGTCAGTATTTCTGTGAATCATGTGGAGTCAGTATTGCTGTGAATCATGTGGAGTCAGTATTGCTGTGAATCATGTGGAGTCAGTATTTCTGTGAATCGTGTGGAGTCAGTATTGCTGTGAATCGTGTGGAGTCAGTATTTCTGTGAATCATGTGGAGTCAGTATTTCTGTGAATCATGTGGAGTTAGTATTTCTGTGAATCATGTGGAGTCAGTATTTCTGTGAATCGTGTGGAGTCAGTATTGCTGTGAATCATGTGGAGTCAGTATTGCTGTGAATCATGTGGAGTCAGTATTTCTGTGAATCGTGTGGAGTCAGTATTGCTGTGAATCGTGTGGAGTCAGTATTTCTGTGAATCATGTGGAGTCAGTATTGCTGTGAATCGTGTGGAGACAGTTTTAACACTGACACACACACTGCGGACAGGTGAGGGCAGTGATCAACTGAATAGCATGCATTTAGTTTTGCTTGCATTTAAGAGCAGTTGGAGGCCACGGAAGGAGAGTTGTATGGCATTGAAGCTCGTCTGGAGGTTTGTTAACACAGTGTCCAAAGAGGGGCCTGAAGTATACAGAATGGTGTCGTCGGCGTAGAGGTGGATCAAAGAATCACCAGCAGCAAGGACGACATCATTGATGTATACAGAGAAGAGAGTCGGCCCGAGAATTGAACCCTGTGGCACTTGAGCGTGGCTGTCATGCACCCATGACCAGTTCTGAAACCGGATTGAATAGCGGAGTAAGGTACGGTGGGATTCGAAATGGTCGGTAATCTGTTTGTTAACTTGGCTTTCGAAGACCTTAGAAAGACAGGGTAGGATAGATATAGGTCTGTAGCAGTTTGGGTCTAGAGTGTCACCCCCTTTGAAGAGTACCACGGCAGCTTTCCAATCTTTGGGAATGTCAGACGATACGAAAGTGAGGTTGAACAGGCTAGCAATAGGGGTTGCAACAGTTTCGGCAGATAATTTTAGAAAGAGGGTTCAGATTGTCTAGCCCGGCTGATTTGTAGGGGTTCAGATTTTGCAGCTCTTTCAGAACATCAGCTATCTGGATTTGGGTGAAGGAGAAATGGTGGGGGCTTTAGCGGGTATCTTTGGGGGGTGCCGGGCAGTTGACCGGGGTAGGGGTAGCCAGGTGGAAAGCATGACCAGCCGTAGAGAAATGCTTATTGAAATTCTCAAATATAGTACATTTCTCGGTGGTAACAGTGTTTCCTAGCCTCAGAGCAGTGGGCAGCTGGGAAGAGGTGCTCTAATTCTCCATGGACTTTACAGTGTCCCGGAACTTTTTGGAGTTTGTACTACAGGATGCAAATTTCTGTTTGAATAAGCTAGGCTTACCTTTCCTAACTGCCTGTGTATATTTGTTCCTAACTTCCCTGAAAAGTTGCATATCACGTGGGCTATTCGATGCTAATGCAGAACGCCACAGGATGTTTTTGTGCTGGTCAAGGGCAGACAGGTCTGGAGTGAACCAAAGTCTATATCTATTCCTAGTTCTACATTTTTTGAATGGGGCATGCTTATTTAAGATGGTGAGCAAGGCCAGGAGTAGTCACCCGGGATTGTGGTTAGCTAGTTGCGAAGATCCATAAGAAAATGTTCAGAGTTTGCGGTAGGAATCCGGGGATATGGAGAGAAAAAAAAACGGTCTGTTACGCTCTGGTTTGAGTCATGTTGTATGAACTGGCGAGAGCTTTCCGAGCTAAAGGTTAGCTGATGACCGCTAGCAGTGGTTTGCTAACTGATAGCTGGTAGGTAGTTAGCTGGCTAGCTTCAGTTGAGGGTAAATAGAGTAAATAGAAATACTTTAGGAAAAAAAACAGATCCACACCTCATTGGGTGAGGCGGTTTGTAGGAGAGTATTTAGAAGTTGAGGTTTAGGAAAATGTTTTAAAAATATATGTGAAGAAAAATATGTAAAAAGGTATATACAAGGGACATGACAGGACAAAAACAAAGACGTCTGACTGCTACACCGTCTTGAATGTTTTTTTTACTCTGATGCTGGCTGCTATCAGAGTATTGACCTTAGCCATGCTCAGATAGCTCTGTCACATCAACAGATCTGTTCTGGAAATCACATGAATAGAGTTGCTGTGGGATGACTGATAAATATTTCTTATCCTTTTTTAAATTTGATGTAATACAGTTTATGTAATACAGTTTGATGTAATACAGTTTGATGTAATACAGTTTGATGTAATACAGTTTATGTAATACAGTTTGATGTAATACAGTTTGATGTAATACAGTTTGATGTAATACAGTTTATGTAATACAGTTTGATGTAATACAGTTTGATGTAATACAGTTTATGTAATACAGTTTGATGTAATACAGTTTGATGTAATACAGTTTGATGTAATACAGTTTATGTAATACAGTTTGATGTAATACAGTTTGATGTAATACAGTTTGATGTAATACAGTTTATGTACATCGTTATCCCCTGAAAGTGCATAAATCAGCACTGTCTATCAACAACTAGAATACATGTAAATTCATCTATAAAATGAATGAAAAGCCTAATCATAATGATCCCATTGATAGCATCCTGTTTGATATGATGTCTGTATGTAACTGACAATTAACCAGAAGAGGAGGAGGCAGATGAGAATCTCTGCATTAAGTATTAATTGTTCAATTCCCCTTGTAAGAAATGCTATTTTGAGATCAAGGGAGATTCATAGATTCCTCTCATCATTATTGAATAATTTACCGGCCTTGCCTACGTGCTCATTAAGGGAGGGAGGGAGGGAGGTAGCGAGGGAGGGAGGGAGGGAGGTGGAAGGATGTAAAGAGTGAATGAGAGGCCTGATAGGAGAAATTTAAAACAGATAAAAACAGAGTCAGACATAGTCAGATGAAGGGAGAGATTGTGAGGTGGAAACGAGAGAGATGGAAAAGAGGCGCGAGAGAAAAGAGAGACATTGTAACATCGTAGAAGGGGATGAGAGGTAGATTGAGAGAGAATACAGAAAGGGGGAGAGTCAAATACATACAGATCAGAGAGAGATAGAGAGAGAGAGAGAGAGAGAGAGAGAGAGAGAGCAAGAGAAATATCACTTCCAGTCAGTGTCATGATTAAAACACTCATAGGAGTTGAGGGGGGCCTCTCTGTCTTCCAACCCTTTTTCCCTTGTCTCCTTTGAACTAAGGATGTGTCGACAGGCTAAAAGAGTTTGGTTAAAGTTGAGCAATCGCAGATATGAGGTGCAGTGAGATGGGTCTTTGAATTAGTGTGTGGGTATACAGAGAGAGAGAGAGAGAGTCTGGTGAGAGAGGGTGATATTAAGACTGCGCGGCAACACTGTATATAGACATAATATCTTCTGTGATTGTAATATTTACTGTACATTTGTATTTTTTATTTCACTATTGTTTATTATCTACTTCACTTGTGATTGCAATGTTAACATACGTTTCCAAAGCCAATGAAGCCTTTTAATTTCATTGAGAGAGCGGGGGGTCTGGTGAGAGAGGGAGATATTAAAGTCTGCGGGGTTGAGCAGAGAAAAGAGGAGGGAAGAGGAGGTTAAGTCCCATGATCCTCTCTGGTGTGTGTGTGTGTGTCAAATGTGTCAGGTTTTTTTATGTTGCTGATTCCTCCAAAGAAGGGAAACATCTGTCCCAAAGCCTCCAACACGCACGCCATAATGTGTCTGTCACTCCGTGTCATAAGACCTGGATAACATGACACACACTGCATTCATATGAAGCTACCAGAACACCTCTCCTGTTGAACCTTTTGTTCCTGTCTACATGTAAGTCCGTCTCCACCCCTTTCATATTACAGTTTTTTCCAACTGCTTACACACAAAGTCTTTTCATGTCACACGATTTTTGAAACATCTCACTTAAAGTGCTAAACTACACACCAAATATCCAAAACCATAAGCTATTTCTCAGCCTTTGACTCAGTTGTCAATTGCATAAAACACTTTTTTCAAAACACTACACACAATTCTCTACCTAAAACACAAAAATCTAACAGGAAGGGACTTGCTTTCCTTTTCCAAACACAACCAATCAAAATGCTACACTTATTCACCACACACACTCCTCACATGTGCAAACATGTGCAAACACTAATAGCTTAACTGATCACTAACCAATCACTGCTTTACTGTAGTATAGGCCTATAAATAGGTCATAGGTCAGATTACCTGTTTTGAACGATGGATGCCAACAATAGACAGAGAGCAATAGGAGTAGGAGGGAGAGGAAGAGGAAGAAGAGAATGAGGGCAAAGAAGAGAAGGAAGGAGAGCCATCTGATGAGATTAGGTCAACACTTGTTGATCATGTGATCAACCACAGTTTGACCATGAGAGAGGCTGGACTGAGAGTCCAGCCCAACTTGAGTCGATTTACAGTGGCGTCCATAATTCGAACCTTCAGAAATGAGAACAGGTATGCAACTATATAATGACTATTTCAGCATTACAGTAATGTACTGTAAAATACGTATGACTTCATAGTATTGCATACACATTTGTAACTCTAAGCCATCCATTTACTGCACTGCATTGAATGAATGAGGTTGGTTATCATGCTGTACTACATTTTTTTGTACATTGTTTACAGTTCCTATGCTGAACACGTACTGTGTTTGAATTCTGTCCAGAGTGGAAAGGCAAAGACATCATGGAGGACAAGGACGCTTGTTTACAGATGTACAAGAGACTGCAATTATAAATATGGTTTTGGCCAACAATGCAATTAGGATTCGAGAGATAAGAGAGCATATCTTCAAGAATATGCGACATGACTTTGTAGAGGTATGTA